>NW_026069235.1:0-8574 GCF_014885135.2 Alexandromys fortis
AGCCAGTGTCTTAACCACTGAGTTGTCCCTCTAGCTCTTCTGATCTCTTCCCCTCTCTCTGAATCTTCCTTTTGAGACAGCTCACTACATATCCCAGCTTGGCCTTGAACTAACAGCAATCCTTCCTGAGCCTCCCACGTGCTGGGATTGCAGGTGTGAGCCATCGTGTCTGGTTTATGCCATTCCAATATAAGGTGATCATATCAGAGCAATGTGTATATCCACTGTCTCAGGTGGTTATAAATTCTTTGTGTTTGAATTCCTCTGTGCTGGTTTCTTCTAAATAGCGTTGTTATCCACTATAGTTAGTGGAATGCTAGAAGTTACTCCTCTTATCCTCCTGTAGCCCAATGCCTGCTAGCCTCTTCTCTGCACCCCCTTGTGACCTCTCTGGCCACACTCTCTCCTTGTCACTTTGCACTCAACTCCTCAGTGTCAGCATGCTGTCTGTGTCCAGTCCCTCTCACAGTCTTCTCCACTTCTCTGCAGTGTCTACACATGACACAATTGCATGGCTCTCAACTGAGTCGTAGTCTACAGTGTTTACAGACAGCATCTTCCTTATCTGTCCACCTGTCCGTGGACACCTGGGTTGACTGTGAGAACAGAGCTGCAGTTCGCATGTGAGCACAGATGTCCCTTCAACAAACAAATCTTGATTCTTTGCAAAGTTTTCCCTGAGTGGGATTGCTATATTGTATGATAGTTTTATCTTCTTTACTTATTTTGGAATTTTTGTGCTGTTTTCCATAATGGCTGTACTAATTTATATTTTGTGCCTTTGTTAGAGCTCATACTTTGTCTTTTAATAACCACTCTGACTGGGTAATAAGACATAATAAATAGGATACTTGACTTTGGGTGGGGTTGCATTTCCCTCATGACTAAAGATGTAATTTCTTTTTCAAAAAAAGTTATTGTTACTATATTTAATTACATGCCTAAGTGTGCACGTGCTTGTAAATGCAGTGTCATTGGAGTCCAGAAGAGGGAGTCAGATCCAGAAGAGGGAACTGGAGTTACAGGTGCTTCTGAACCACCAGTATGGGTGCTGGGAACTAAACTCAAGACTATGCTGCCACAGGACAGATGAGAAATGGGGGCAGCTCTCCCTGCTCACAGCTTTGGGGCAGGATTGGCTCTATTGTGCTGTCCTCGAGAGGTGCTGGCCTGCTGTCCTGAGTGCTGCAGTTTGTGGAGGGCAGGGACAGCTCTCCCACTTGCTTTAGGCATTGATGGGGGGGGCGGGATATCTCTCCCCAGCTCATACCACCCTGTGGGAGATGAGGGGTGGCACTAGGTTTCCCAGGATCCTGTCCTCAGGGTTGCTCACCTGAGCTCTCATCATTTAGGTCCATCCCTGCTGCGCTGCCCAGACAAAGCTCAAGGCTTGCTTTCCCATGTATTGCTACTGCTCAAGGGGTCAGCTTGCTCACTCTCTCAGCTCGCTCACTCACTCGTTCATCTCTTTAAATTTGCCTCTGTCCACAGGATGTGAGTCATCCCTCCCTCCCTCCCTCCCATAAAACACCATACCATACCACTGCTCCCTCTAACAGTGCCCATCTGGCTCGTGTTGTTAGATACCAGGTGGCCCGTGTTTTTCCTTGAAGTCCAGGGTGGACAGCCCCAGACCTGTGTGTGGGTCTAATTGTCCCACTCAGGTCGCCATGACTGTGGGCTGGGCTATGCTTCCTCAACACAAAGAGATCACTTTAGTGTCCAACCGCCCAGCACCCGCCAGGCTCCTGGTTGGTGTATCTGGCTATGTTCTACCCACAGGGGCCTCATGTTGTGGCTTGGGAGCTTTGTTGATTCCAGCTGTGGTCAGGGTTAGGATTCCCCGCCAGTTCTTGGCTGTGTTTGGCCCACTCAGGTCACATGGCGTGGCCTTCTCTAATTTTTTTAAAAAAGATTTATTATTTTTATTTCTGTGTCTGTGTGTGCTTATGTATGCACATATTTGAGGGTGGCCTTGGCAGCCAGAAGAGGAAGTTAATTTGTAATTAGGAAAATATCTGTTCAAGGCATTCACTAGTGTTAAAATGAGCATATTATTCCTGTTGCTATTGAGGTGATTCAATTTCTTAAACCTTCTAGACCTCAGTGCCCTGTCAGACAGCAGTCATAAGTCTTTTCTTGCATCCTGTAGTTTTCTCTCTGTTCCTTTTGATGGCATTTTCTTTTTAGCAGAGGTTTTTAGCTGTATGGTAACCACTTGCCAGCTTGGCAGCTTCTGCCTTTGCTGCTCATGCTTTTGGGGTCACTTCCAGAAATCTTTGCCAGGCCGTGCTCAGGAGCACTCGGTCTTCTCCTCAGCTGCCGCCATCGTTCTGGTCTCGCATTCATCTCTCTCATCAATTCATGTTCATTTTCCCATACGTGGCAAAAGAAGGCTCCCCTCACTCTCCTGCATGTGTGGCTTCCCTTCTCCCATGGATGCTCTTTCTGCCTTTGTCCTAAACAACCTATTACAACCATAAATGCACTGGTTTATGTCAATGTTTTCTATTTTATTTCTTCAGTTTCCATATTTTTAAACTTTTTAAGAGAATTTTGGGCACAAGTACTCTATTCACACCAGTTCTACCCTGTTTGCTTCCCCTTCAACACCTCCCATGCCCTTCAATGGTCGGCTGTAAACATATATACATAAGCAAAACCAAATGCACTCAGCAGTATATCTCTCTAAAATATGTGTATGTGACAATAATACATGAGAAAAGATACACATTTTTCTTAATGTTTAAAATGTGTGCTAAAATACTGAATGATGGGTAGGCAGTGCCGCAATGTGAATGTCTAACCTGTGAGTCTTCAATGGAAACAAACAGTTCAAATAACTATATTGGTACCAAAAGCAGGAAACAGGCTGGCCTGGAGATGACTTAGAACTTAAGAGAACACATTGCTCTTGCAGAGTACCCCATCACTCAAACCAGAAGCTCACAATCTCTCCAAGGTGTAGTAATAGGAGCGGCGGGGCCACTTCCCACCGCTCAGCTCCCGGCCACTGGCTAGCTTTACTTGAAATAATTACATGGAAACTGTATTCTTTTAAACACTGCTTGGCCCATTAGCCTCTTATTGGCTAACTCTCACATCTTGATTAACCCATTTCTAATGAAGACACAAGGTGGTGTCTTACCAGGAATATTCTTAACCTGCATCCATCTCGGAGAAGAGAGCTATGGCGACTGCCTGAATCTGCTTCTTTCTCCCCGCATTCTGTTCTGTCCACTCTGCCTACCTAACTTTTTGTCCTATCAAAGGCCAAAGCAGTTTCTTTATTAACCAATGAAAGTAACACATAGACAAATGACTCTCCTACATCACCAAGGGATCCAGTGTCCTCTTTTGGTCTCTGCGGGCTCCTGTATTCAAGTTTATACACACAAACATACAAATTTACACATAATTTTTTAATTAAATATATTTTTTCAAAGAAGGAAACAAACATCAGTATAATCGTCAGGAATTATTTTAATCTCTCCCATCTCTCAAGCACACATGGGTGTGCACAGTTCCATAAAATGTTATTCCATGGATAGCTTTGTGTACAATCACCACCAGGAGATACAGGCATGTGCTTCTGTCATGAGACTCTCTTGCAACACTTTCTGTAGACACGTTTCCATTTGTAATTGCTGATAAGCATTATCATTTTGTTCTTTTAAGAATATTCTAGAATGTGGTGGAACCATGATATAATTGACTTTTGAAAATTCACCCCTCCAGTTCAGTCTAATTCCTCTGAGATCAATTCAAATTCTTGTGTTCATCATTCACCTGTTTTTTAATTACTGAACAGCAGTACTTAATGTACAAATCCATTTCACCTGTAGTTCATCTGTGCCCATCTGGGTTGTTTCCAATTCTTGACAAGTATCAGTGAGATGGCTGTAACAATCTGTGATTCCTGCAATTGCTCACTTGTATGGTAAGAGCCTGGTTAGATTGAAATAAAATTGAGAGACTAGTTTCTGTAAATCCTTCCTGTGTGCCCTGCAACAGTGCATGAGCATCTACCTTTTCTCTATCCTCACCAGTGCTTGGTCTTGTCACTATGATCCATGCTAGCCATTCTGGTTTTATGTGTGTGTGTGTGTGTGTGTGTGTGTGTGTAGGTATATAAATATGTACTAAAGTGTGTGTATGTATGTACATATGTATGTATATATACATATATATACACACATATATATATATAGTGTGTGTGTGTGTGTGTACTGTGTTGCATGTATACCCATAGACAGAGGCCAGAAGATGTATCAGATCCCTTGGTGATATAGTTACAGTCTTTTTTTTTTCCTTTTCCTTGTACATCTCTTCATATAAGTGATATAAGATGAATACCAGTTCTCATATTAAAGCAGCCAACATTCTTTTTTGATAAAGATTTATTTATTCTTATTTTACTGCATGGGTATTTTGCATGCATGTATATATGTGTATGCAGTGTCTGTGAAGGCCAGAAAAGAGTGCTGGATCCTTTGGAATTAGGGTTACCAACAGTTGTGAACCACTATATAGTGCTGGGAACCAAACCTGGGTTCTCTGGAAGAGCAGCTAGTGCTGTTAACCACTGGACCCTCTCTCCAGTCCCTGGTGGATTTTCTTTGTTAGATTCTTTGAGACAGAGTCTCATGTAGCCTAGGTTGGGTTCAAACTCACTACATAGCAAATTCACTATGCGTTCATGCTCTTATTAGCCACGGGTACGTCATCTTTCATGGTATACCTGTTCAGTCACTTAATCGTTTGCTATTAAATATTTTTTTATTTGTTCTAGATATGAAAAGTTCATTGAATGCACAGCTTATAATTACTTTCTATTCACTTGTTGCTTTTCTTCTATCCTATTTGAAAAGAGGATTTATTTTTATCTGTATTTATGTGTATGCATGCATCTCTGTATAGATATGTACTCTGAGCATGGCACCCACAAAGGCCAAAAGAAGATACCAGATTCTCCTTGGAGCTGGAGGCACAGGTGGTTGCCAACTACCCAGTATTTCAAGAGATCTCAAGTGGGAAGAATGGACCAATGCTTCCAGTTAATATAATATGATACTCTGGACTCATGGACAACACTTGAAATATAGTACTTAATATATGTTCACCCGGAAGAAGTAGGAATGCAAGCCCAGCCTTTGCTTTCAGAAAATTTCCATGGGAAATATGAAGCAGTGCATATAAATATGCTGACATCTTTCAACAGCTGGAAGGGCTCATTCTGGGAGGGAACACAGCAGGGAACAATCAGAGCTGGAAGAAGAAGAAGTGATTGGCGTGCTGACATGCCACCACCGTAAGAACGTCAGTGGGGAACAATTACATCGCTCAGAGAACACTTCACAATTGGAAGGATGAGAATTATTTCAGCACTGAAAGATTTCACAGCTGTGCTACCAGGCAAACCTGGAAATGCACATTATAGGTACTGGCAACAAAAGAGCCCATTATTTTGTCTCCTTTTAGGTGAGTGGTAAAGTAGTGGGAGGTGGCAGAGAAGAGCATCCGAAAGGACAACTCATTGCTTTGTCAGCACCTAGGTCTTGCGGCTTTTATGGCTGAAAGTGTAGCTGTGTCCCCAAAAAAGCAAGGTTGGGGTGAAGTCTTAGAAAAAGTCGTTCTGATCCATCTTTCCCTGTATGCATAGTGATGGTCTTGTAGTATTGATGTACAGCTCCAACAGTTTCAGACGTCTATTAGCAGAGACTGAAGAGCAACCTCAGCTGTTGGTCCTCACTTTCCACCCTGTTCTAGGTAGTGTCTGCTACTGAGCCATGAAATTCTGGGCTTGCAGATATGAACAACCACATCCAGCTTTAGGTGACTTCTGGGGATATGAACTCATGCCCTCATGCTTAACTGTAAGGTCTTTGCCCACTGAGCCCCTCTGCCCCTCCCCCACCAGTCCTTGTATTTGCTGTCTGTGGGTTGACCCATTTAGTGTTGTCTGTGGCCATCAGAATTACATGTGTGCCTGAATATTCGTATGACACATAGATGTGTCATAACGCAATACTGGACCTGATTTTCGGGCCCCATCCCTTACAGAATACTCTAGGTCCTAGTGTCTAGGGTGTCTAAACCCTTCTTGGACTAGAGAATCCTTCTAGTAGTTCTTAGCCAAGTCATGTCATCATGGAGGTGCCTGCAGCTGGAGCCTGCTTTGGTGAGAATTTAAGGCACATGCCATGTCTTGCTTAGGTTACTAAGCTATATCTGAACAGAGTATCTTCAGAGCAAGCCTTGAAGTCCTGGGAGACTATCTTCAATGCTTTGGGTGTTGGTGCCAAAAGTTGGTGAATTATTATCTGGGGATAGAAGAAGTTAAATATCTGAGTGACCAAGGTTGCATTATTATCTACTGGAGGGAAAAATGTCATAATAAGACAAAAATCCTACTTTATTAACCAACACCAGGGACGGTTGTCCTGGGGATTAGCATTGTATTAGAAAAGATTAGCTCTTCATTTTGCTGGCGCCAGACTGTTCTGTGATTTGATCCAGAAAAAGAGCCAGATAGAATGTCGGAACCGTTGAGCCAAGAATATCCTAGGAACCTTCAATAACGCTGGAAGATGCAGAGATGACAGGGATACTCCTCCCTGTGAATGGTACCAGTGATCCTACAGTTTGTTTGTACAGAACGTTCTCGTGGCACTAGAGATGGCTCTGTTGGCAAAGTGCTTACCCTGCAAGCACAAAGACCTGAGTTCAATCCTCAGAAGCCAAATGAAAAGGCCAGGTGTGGTAGCAAACACTTGGAATTCCAGCCATGGCGAGGCAGGGGCAGGAGGATTCCTTGGGCTCAGTAGCCAGCCAGACTAGCTCAAGAGGTGAACCATAGGGCAAAACGTGACTGTATCAAAAATAAACAAGATGATGGTCCCTAAAGAAGAACACTCAAGGTGATCCTCTGACATCTACATGTATGAGCACACACGTGCATACATGCCTGCACATGCATAGAAGATGTCATTGGCAAGAAGGACTCAGGCTGCCTCAGAATCTGTAATGATTGTATACTCTTAGACAATAAATCATAAATCAAACACACTCAACCTGTGTGGCAGCCATGACTAGGTTCTAAGGGGTTGCAGAGTTTCCTAGCAGAAGAATGAACAGCCTCGGAGCTGCTGCCGGGAGCTCTGTTGTCATGTGGGTCTCACCAGGAAAGCAGACATTGTGCTGCAAAATGTCCATGCTTAGGAGCTGAAGAGGGCTTGGCAGGTAGCACTGGCTACTCCTCAAGAGGACCCGCTTCAGTTCCCAGCTCCCACTTGGCAGCTCACAGCAGTTGGTAACCACAATGACATGGGATCTGGCATCCTTTTCTAGTCTTCTTGGGTGCAAGCCATGCATGTGGGGCACATACATACATGCAATCCAGGCACGCTCAAACACACAAACACACTGCTGGTTAAACAATGGAAGGGGCATGCATAGCTCTCCATTGTAGCAGGTTGCACATCATTCGAGGCTTTCAGAGTTGCAAAGGAGCTTGAGAGTCTGGGGAGATACGGCCACAGCATCCTGAAACCACAGGATGTTTTACACCAAGCTTGGAGAGGCACCCAGCATCACCGGCTTCTGCATTAGTTAAAGTAGTCTGCTTACAGAGTGTCATTTAGCCTCATGTCCTCCTCTTAGACTTCGGCTTAGTCACTTTCACTTGGCAACAATAGAAACATCCGTCTTCCCCATTTTCACCACAAGAAGGTTCATGTTTTGGGTGAAGACTAAAGCCAGTGGGTTTGAATAGCAAGCCCTAAGCAATAAAATACCAGTCCTTCCATAAACTCTCTTGATCATGGGTAGCCCTGTTGGTGGAAGCTTTTCCGGTTCATATCCTTCACCACTTCGTATAACTGAACCCTCTATGACCTTCCCACTCACCCCCTTCAAACAGACCAGGAAATGGCTCCCTCCAATCCCGTGAGTCTACATCATGTGGTTCTTACTGCATAATGTACGGTGTGCGCTTCTGCACCACTTTCTGCATTCCTCGGAAGAGTCTCCACCTTCTCTAAGGTGAGACCCTGTCCTACACTCTCTGCATCCCACCTGGGCACGTGTTCACCCCTCTAGAATCCCTGTTTATGACAGCCCTAATGTCCTGCCTTCTCGAAACTGTGCCTTGTCACCTGTCTCCAATTACAGCACAACCTAAATTCGCTCCCTGGCAGGCCACCTTCTTCCACTCTGCCACCTCAGCCCTCTAGATGAATTCTCTGTCTTCTTGCATCACCCACACCCTTGTATCCCCCCATACCTACAACACCCCCACTTCCATGTGCCCCTTTTTATTACTGTGGACCATGCAAACACATGCAAAATCCTGCACATCCCTGAACACACCAAGCATACACATTCCCGGGCACCTCTGCCCCCTTCTGCACAACCTCTACTCCCAACACACTCTCATCCACCCCTGCAGACCAAGACAGGAAACAAAGTACTGGGCACAGAGCTACTGGCTGCAGGAAGCCTAAGAAGCAAGCTGAGAGCCAGCGCCCTCGACTATGGATCTCTGCCCCTTTATTTCCCATGAGGATGGGAGGT
>NW_026069236.1:0-3907 GCF_014885135.2 Alexandromys fortis
AAGGCTGTAAGAGTTATAACCACTTGTGATGTGATTGGGTAACAATGCTTTAAGCATTATATCCACTTGTGGTGTGACTGGTTAACAATGCTGTATTACAACTCAAATTTATTACCCAGTATTCCGTTTCCTTCTTGTTTCATGTATATTGCTTAACTAAGGCACATAAGCAGTTTATTTCATATAAACTTCACTACAGGGCAGCCCAGCTTAACATCCCCATCAAACAACCTGGTAATGAAAAGTACCACAGCAGCAACATGTAAGCAAGGCAGAATAACTTAAGTCACAGATAGAAGTCAAATTCCAAGTTTGATCTTACTCAATTTCACACACACATACAGCCTCTCTCTCTCTCTCTCTCTCTCTCTCTCTCTCTCTCTCTCTCTCTCTCTCTCTCTCTCTCTCTCTCTCTTTAATATTGCATTATGCCACTGGAGTTAGATTGTAGTCTCTCACTAAAAACTAGGCTAAGTTCTTTTGTCTTCACCAGCATGCTGGATCATTGGAATATTGGAAAGAAGAGACTAAGTGGGGAGCTACCACAGGGGGAGTGGCAGGGAGGCTTGCCCGCCAGGTGGGATTCTCTGCGAAGTGTCCTCAAAGCAGCCATTCCCAACATTTACTCCAGCTTAATGACTGGTTTCTGGGACTTTTCTGGGCAAATCTCCTTACTATTATAGGGAACTTAAAGGTACAGGTCATTAATCCATAAATATTAGTTGAATTTACAAAAGTAAAATAATAGTAGATGATAGAAGAAAGGTAGAGGGGATAAAGACATCTATCTAAATCTATACATAAATACATATGGGCAGCTTTTATGAGCAATATAAAAACCTCAAGAACTATGAATACTTTCAAAGAAATAAAAGCATGTTTGTATGGAAAGTACCTTGATGTGAAATAAGTACCAAATTGTTTTGAAAGTGTAGCTTCAAATTGATGATCATTTAAAAAGAGAAACTTTGACTTCATCTGCATGTCCTATTTCTCTGGCCCCTTCTCTGAACCCGTGCAAAAATAAAGAGCTCACACCACTTGTAGTGTCTTCTCACAGAAATTGCATTGAGTCAGTTCCTTCCCATGGTGGAGACATTCACATGCCACCAGGGCTCCACTCTTCCTCTCTTACCAGGCTCCCTTTCCCTAGCACTCCTTCCCCTGTAGCCTCCAACCATGCTGTTTGCTCTCCTGAAATGCTCTTATCTTAGAAGCTGACACCTTATCTTTTAAGCTAAATAGATAAACACACACAAAAAAATATGGGGATACATAAGCAAATAATTCTTTCTTAACTATTTTTTTCACAACTGTTTGGCACTGTACCTTCCCTTCTCAGTCTTTATCATAAATGGCAATTAGGTATTCATCAATGTTTATTTATTTAATGTTATGCCCTCTATAATGACAGAGCAGATGCCATCTTGTTCACCTGCCCATTTTGTGCCAAGCACGGCTTTCACTATTGGCCAGAATGTCCTGTAAGTGATTTCTGCACATTGCTTTATTCAGTACCCATAGCTGCACTGCTGAGTAGATAGTATGGAACCTTATTTTCACAGAGGGAAATTGAGATTAACCAGATTCCCAACAATAGAAAGTGATTTCTAGAACTGGAGCCAGGTAGTCTGCACTCAGTCCATACTTCCCCAGGGCAAATCACAGGATCAACTGAAGATTCTCACTTTAACTTGAGATATATGAACTGTTTCTCCCATTTGTCTGGCTCACACCGTTTTAAGGAACAAAAGTGACTTAGAAAATAAAAATAAGGTTTCCAGATATTTGGGCTCACTCTTGGGAACGGAGAAATACAAACTTCAAGTGCTCTGGATACAAGTCCACTTCCTTAGTCTCTGTGGGAAAATGACAGCAATGATAATTGGGGAGAATGTAAAGGAAGCTGAGCAAGATGCTGAAACTTTTGTTAGTGGCTGAGAACTAAGGACATTTAAAGGATCCCCACAGGAGAGGAGACAAGGACAACCCAGGAGAGACTGTTCATTGAGAGCCTGGGTAGAGCTTTAGATGGCAGTGGAGAGCCGCTGATGTCACTCTTGTGATGTGAGCAGATTGGCATTCATTATCTTAAGTATAGGGATTATAGGACTACGGTGCTGCTCAGAATCAACCACCCAATGCCAGGTCATCTGTAGTCACACAGGAGAGGCTGGCAAGAGAGAATGAACACTGCACAGCATAGAGTTTTCTTTCTTCCACCAGGGCTTCTCAATCCTGACTTAGTACCAATTCAAATACCAAAAATGGGGAAACTTTATTTTTCACTATTACTCTAAAAAAGAGGCAGACTAATTTTGTTTTAGAATATAGTGAAACAAGTTATTGAGAAGGAAGTTCTTCCAGAGCTGGGAATGGAAATTGTATCTACACTTCAGTTAAAATACTTATAACACAATGAATGTATGTACCAGTTGATGTAATAATAACATGACAAAGGATTTACTATCTTTCTCTGGTAGTCAGTAACCTAGGATAAAAACTTGTAGGAACATTAGTTCTGAGCTAATAGAGTCACAGATGTGAGCACACTCAATGTTTGTAAGCGACTGTAAGTTTTAAGCAGTGGGGCCATAAAGTCTAGGTGTGGATAAAAGCACATGGCAGGGATGGAGAAGGATTATCTCCTGGGACAGCACAGGTACTGCCAGGGGACAAGAAGACAAGCAGGAAACTGAGGGTGTGCAAACACTGTTGACTTGAAGGAAGAGCAGTTTAGAAGTTATTAGAGAGAAGACTGAAAAGGAAGCTTGAGTTGAAGGTTGGGAATAAAGCCCAGAGACCTGAATAATCCTAAGTGGGAGTGGCAATCTCTCATGGAACTGGTAGGAATTCACTGAGCTTTCTAACAGATACTAAGACAGATGCTATTTGGTCAGCAAGCAGAAGATCAAAAGCTACTGTCAGGGAAGCCTAGTCCATGTTCCTTTGTAAGCCAGACATGATTGGGATGTGGATTAGGATAGTACTTCATTCCTTCAAGTTTTCATTCTTAAAAATACTTATAGCATGTTTTTTTTTTTATATCTGAGGATTAGTTCTAGGCTTACAAACAAAGAAATGAGTAATAAAGAAAAACTCCCACTTTTATAGAACCTGTAGTGCATAAGAAAGTAACTAAATAAGGGCCAGCAAGATGGTCCAGTAGATAGGCCGGAAAAGCCAACAATCAGAGTTTGATCCTTAGGATGAAGGTGGTAAAAGGAGAGATCTTAGTCCCACAAGTTTCCCTCTTGCCTTCACATGTGCACACCCTCAGTAATAAACACATAAACAAGTGAATAAATACCATAATAAATAATTCAAGAAATACATATTAATTTAGGTAAATACAAGGAACATGAAGACTATGTATAGAGATACAAGAGGAAGTAATCTGAGCAGGACCTGAAGGGAGCATTGGGGCAGGTCATAAGGATACACCAGTGGCCAGGCATGATGGAGTCCAAGATCCCAGTACTTGGTGGCAGAGGCAAGATGGTTGCTTCAAGTTTGAGGCCATCCTGACCTACACGTGTAGCCAATACTGGAACAAAATGGGCTACAGGGTGTAATCTTATTGTAAAAAAGTAGTAAGTTTAAAAATAAGTAACCAGCAAACAAATAAGAAAATAGAACAAAACAAAAAGATACCTGAAGAGAAAGGAGTTCAAGCAGAGAAAACAGCAGCTATGAAGGCACACTGGTGACCATAGTGAGAGATGGTGTTGAGTACATCAGAAGGTAGGGGAGGAGGGCACAGGTGGTGCAGACCCTGGGGAGGAGGGCAGGTACAGATCCTGGGGAGGAGGGCACAGGTGCAGATTCTGAGGAGGAGAGCACAGGTACAGATTCTGGGGAGGAGAGCAGGTGCAGATCCTGAGGAGGAGGGCACAGGTGCAGATCT
>NW_026069236.1:6401-8747 GCF_014885135.2 Alexandromys fortis
TTATTTGAAATAAAATATTTGCATATCATGCAAAGTTTTTATCCAGGACTTTACATAGAATTTTTACAACTCAACAAGAAAAAGGCTAAGCAGGTAATTTTAAAATGAGCATTTGAGCAAATACTTCTTCCCAAGACAGAAAAATATCCAATAAGCACATAGACACTTAACTTCATTAGAATTTAGGGTAAAGTCCAAACCTAGTGAGATACTTCACACTTTGGGGGAGCCTAGCCAGTTTGGATGTCCACCTTCCTAGACCAGGATGGAGCGGGGAGGACTTTGGACTTTCCACAGGGCAGGGAACCCTAACTGCCCCTCAGACTGGAGAGGGAGGGAGAGAGGAGTGGGGGGAGGGGGAGAGGAGAGGGAGGAGGGGGGAAAAGGGAGACGGGGAGGGAAATGGAAGGCGGGGAGGAGGCGGAAATCTTTTTTTTCAATAAAAAATTATATTAAAAAAATAAAACAGGGGAAAGTTTACTCAAAGATGGGGAAAAAAACATGAACATGAATCTGTATACAACCCTGACAGGAATATAACATGGTTCAGCTCCTATGATTAACAGGATGTACAAACCACACTCAAGGACGGCCTCATGCCCAGCAGTAGAGGGCCAACTCAAAAGGAGTTTGGTGACATTTGTGGCATGTTTTATCTACTAATACTTTTTGGGGCATTTTTATTTTACTTGTCTTTTGCTTGTATATTATGTTTTCCAATTTTTGGATTGTGTGTGTGTGTTATATTTTTTTTATTGGCTTATTTGTTTGTGAGAGGGAGAAGTAGAGAAGAGGGAGAGGGGGAGAGAAGGCATGAAATTGGATGGGTGGGAAGGTAGGAACGATCTTAGTAGAGATGAGGGAGGGAAAATCTTGATCAGAATATGCTATATGAAAAAGTATTTTCAATTAAAACAGAGTAAAAACTCAATTATTACACAGCCCAGGAATTCCACACACGCACCCAAAAATGAAAATAGGTACTCAAACTAATTCATTTATGCCTGCCTGCCACAGCCAATATGTAAAAACAGCAAAAGTAGAAACACCAGGTGACTACCAATGGACAAATGGGTAAGCACACGTGATAGGTCAAGAGAACAGGGTATCATTAGCCATGGAAAGGGATGTTCTGCAAATGCATGCCACACTGTCCTAGGAAAGGGAAATTTAAAAAAAAAAAGGCAGACTAATGATCATTGGGAACTAGAGGAGCTGGGGAAAACATTAATGGAGTGATTTTCTATTTTGGTGCAAAGAATAATGCTTTGCTGCTGGATAAATATGATTACACAACAAAGATAATGTACTAAATGCCTCCAAATTACATGTTTTAAAATAGCTAATTTATGTTAAACAAACACTTCACAGTCAGGAAGATGACTCAGCAGTACGTGGTGACACACACACCTTTAATTCCAGCACTCGGGAGGCAGAGGCAGGCAGAACTCTGTGAGTTCAAGGCCATCCTGGTCTACAAGAGCTAGTTCCAGGACAGACTCCAAAGCTATAGTGAAATTCTGACTTGAAAAAAACTGAAAAAGAAAAGAGACCGTACATGGTGTGTGTGTGTGTTTGTGTGTGTGTGTGTGTTATACACACCTACATGTGTGTGTCTGTGAGTCTGTGTATGTCTATGTGGTCTGTCTCCTGTGGAAATGCCAAATCTCAGCTGTCCCAATTTGGGGCTAGAGTCCCTCTAAGTCCTAGAGAGCTGCTACTTTTCAGTCTACGCTAGAATTCTGAAGAAGTAGGTCCTGGTACAGTGACAGGACAGGTGGACAAGAAGAATGAGGTAAGCAGGCAAAAAGCAAATGCTTCCTTCTTCCATGTCCTTTTATGTGCATTGTCACCTGAAGGGGTGGCCTAGATTTAGGGTTAGTCCTCCCACCTAAAATAATCTAAGGAAGAAAAAATCCTCACAGGTATCCTCAGAGGCTTTGATTTTAGTTAATTCCAGATGCAATCAGGATGACAAGCAAGATTAGCCAGCACTGGGCCTGATGTGGGATTCTCTTTTGTATACTGTAAATATGTTTTATTACCATTGGTTAATAAAAAAAGCTACTTTGGGCCTACATCAGCACAGAATAGAGCAAGGCGGGAATTTCAAGACCATATAGAGAAAAGAAGGCAGAGTCAGAGAGATGCCCATGTGTCTGTCAAAGGAGGCAGATACCATGTTGCGGCCCAAGAAGCAAGAGGTAACAAACCACAAGCTTTGTGGTAAAATATAAAATGATGGAAATGGGTTAATTTAAGATATAAGGGCCAGCTAGCAGTACGCCTGACTGATTGGCCAAGCAGTGTTGTAATTACTATCATTTCTTTTTTTTTTCCTTTTGT
>NW_026069237.1:0-1496 GCF_014885135.2 Alexandromys fortis
AGGGGTTTGTTCTGCTGGTTTGACAATCACTGTGTTCCCACAGGCAAGGGCAGGGCCTATCTTCCAAGTTAACATGATCAACGGACCATTCCACTAGTAAGAAAAATTGAACAATGGATTCTTTGTATCGCTCAAAGCTACATTTGTTACTGATGCTTGCTACCCTGATAAAAGTTGACTAATATTTTAAAACTTGTGTATAATTATATAGTTTATTTTACTCAAGTTTACAAAAGAAACTACAAAATGATAAAAAGCTTAAAACAAACTATGTAGGAGAAGGGAAGAGGAAAGAGCTACCAAATGCAATCAAGTCATGTTATTTTGAACTATTATTTTACAAGAAAAATGCTACTTCATGGCTTCACATATAGTTAAGCATGTTGTAATTTACTTATGTTTTAAAAGTGTGAAATCCTCTTCCTCTTTCTTTCCTGGAAGGCACTTATGATATTTTATCCAATATAATAATTCAGAAAAATCCACATCCAGGAGATTTTGTGTGTACGTGTGCTAGGGAGTGAACCCAGGGATGTACACATATTGAATGTGTTCTTCACACCAGTGAGTTAGATTCAGTCCAGAAAAAAAAATTGTTAAAGTTTACACAAAGAGGAGTCAAATCCCCATTCTGAGGGTGAGTGTTTGAGTTCAGACCATCCCAGAAAACCCATTGGTCAGCAGTAAGAAATAAGATATGTAACTGCTTCTTCTCTATTTAAGGCATTCGCAACCCGGGAGTCCTGAAGACAATCCACTCTACTTTAGATGGATGTCTTAAGGATTAATCAAGAAATTCAGGGTTATGGCATAGCATACATCTGTGTATCATGTGTGAAGTCTAGTGTTTGATCCCCAGAAAAAAACAGGACAAAGGGGAAAAGTTAAAATTTACACTTTTCCAATAGTCCTAGCTGGTAGTGTGATGTAGACGTGTTTGAGTGTTTTTTAAGCCTTTGAAATACTAAACAGTTCCATGAATACACTGGTATGTTCATTCTTATTAGAGGAGAATGACTGTCATTTCAAAACCTTTGTGATACTTCATTGTGATTTAATTTAGCCTTTTAAACTATGTCAGCTGTATGTGGCCAGTGACCTGTGTTAATTTTTAAGAAAATCTGGTTTCAGCCAGAACATGATTTTTTTTGGAAGAAGAATATTGACTACCCAAATCTGCTACCTAAAGTTAAATATAGGCCACATACTTCCCCAGTTGTTATGGAGATTATTCATTCCACTGAAATAAAAAAAAATAATTCCAGGATTTGAACAGTCTTGCTTCAGTTACTGTCCACAGTGGGAAGTCTCAAGGAGGAGACAGCAGTGATGGGAGTTGTGTCCCATAGAAATGTTCAAACACAAATGAGTGATAAACCTTTGTCATATAGTTACAAATCATAGCTTATGGAACAAGAACAAAGCACAATTTCCGGAAAAAAATGTAATAAACTCTTAGGGCTTATTTTTCAATATTGGAACATCTTCAAAGTGTA
>NW_026069237.1:4979-9005 GCF_014885135.2 Alexandromys fortis
GTGATGGAGGAAGGTAATTGGTTAATTATAATAAACCAACGGCTTGGGCTCATAGCTTAGAACATAGGTGGGTGGAATAAACAGAATAGGATGCTGGGCGGAAGAGGAAGTGAGGTCAGACTCTGCTCTGCTCCCGGGGAGACCCGACAGCTCTGCTCTCTGGAGCAGAGGCGCCATGCTCTGCTCTCCCAGGCAGCTCCAACCCACGATGGACTTAGGCTAGAATCTTCCCGGTAAGCGCACCTTGGGGTGCTTACACACGTTACTAGAAATGGGCTAGTCCAGGTGCGAGAGTTAGCCTAGAAGAGGCTAGATAGAAATGGGTCAAGCAGTTAAATGAATACAGTTTGTGTGTTGTTATTTCGGGGCATAAGCTAGCCAAGCGGCCGGGGTGCTGGGGACGCAGCCCTGCCGCTCATATTTCAACAATATAGTAAAGCTTTTAGCTTCTCATTTTATAGGATCCCCTGACTGTGAGAACAAGTGAGTCTCTGATTCTTCATGCCTGCTCTTGGGGCTCCTTTCCTTCTATTTGTCTGCCGTGTCCAACTTCAAGGATTTTTTTTTTTTTACTTTACCTGATTATATTTTATTTTGTCATGTTTGATTGTTATCTCTTAGAAACCTGTTCTTTTCTAATGAGAGACCACAAGAGGTGGATCCACATGGTGGGGGGCAAGGAACTGGGAGCAACAGAGGGAGGGGAAATAAAATCAGGATGTATTGTATGAGAAAAGAATCTATTTTAATAAAAGGAAAAATAAAAGATTATGAAGTTCCACATTTTCTTATATTAGTAGTATCTTCTCCTCACCCTTTTATGCAGACTTTAAAGGATGCTTTGGAACCATACTATCCACTGGGTGTCAGCTGGCAAGATGCACAGGTTTGATATTGTCCACTATCTTAAATTAACTCAAATGGCACTTTATATCTATTCTTCTATCCCTATGGCTCTCAAGCCGACAGAGGAAGTTAAGACATTTCACTCTGCAATTAAGACAAATGAAAAGAACCAGTTTATTTCAGTAGAATATTTCAGTTAGTATACATTTACTACAGAGCTATGAAATATATTTTGGCATGTTTTGAACAATGAAAAAATTCTAAAGGAATATGTGATTTTTAATAATTGCCGAATTGTTGATATTTTTGAAAAAAGTATGGCTTGAATCTTGTTACTTAAGATTCTGAAGCTAATAATATTTACTATGAATTGTAACCTGTGTAACACTTTGTTTTCAGTTGGCTTTACAAAAATTTAAAGCAGAAAAGTAAAGGAAATATACCCTCCATCCGTAATCTATACTGACTTATCTAACTATTGAACTTTAAAAATATAGGCCATGAGAGCATAAAGAGATTTCATGAGTATAGGAAAGCTGGGTTCTGGACTCTGAGAAGTTCTAGAGAAAAGGCAGGAGCAAGTTTGTCAATCTGGCTCTAAACCAAACTGACCAGTGTTACAGTTGGAATGGTGAATGCTCCCAGGAACTTCCCCACTGTCTCCCTTTGGTGTAAGTTAGTACTCACAGCCAGCAGTAGTCGGTCTCTTTCCAATAAGTCAGCCAGCTTGTTCAGCAGACGCCCCCTCTCTGAAGCATCCATGGTGCGCCATGGGGAGCCAATCTGAAAAGCCTGTTGCGCAGCCTTCACGGCTTTGTCCACATCTGCCTGGAAGTCACAGAACATTCATTTCAGGATGTCCAAAACTCTATCCTGGCGAGCAAACTGTCACAACTTAGTAAACTACAACACAGTCCTCAGAGACAAACGCTATTCTACATTAGCTCGGGGTCCAGAACATTCCACACACACTGCATCATAATATGATACAATGACTTGTTTTGAATAATATTTTAAGTAAGCTCCATATCCTTATCAAATAGTTAAACTCTAGAAAAGAAGTACTATCTTAAAAGCTTTTACTTCATCCCAAGTAAATAGGACAAAGAGTTTATATTATTTGAATTAATGTTCTGGTTAATTTAAATACTTTATCTCATTTGATTCAGAAAATGCTGTGAAAATTCATTTTACAGATGAAGAAATTAAAGCAAAAAACGAAAGGCTATCTCAAGACAAATAGAGTGGCTATGAACCATGTAACCTGATCACGACTCTCCATCTAGCCCTAATCTTTGGTAGCCTCTCAGAACAGCGCCACCACCTGGTGACAGCTGTGTTAATTTATGAGCTGTGCTCGTCATTTCACATTCAAACCAATGCACTGTGTGTGTGGTCAGCCCCTACTTCCTGACTGCATGCAAAGTGATCCTCGCTAGTCCCTAAATAAGCGGAGGACAGTCTTTTATTAATAAGATACTGCTTATAGCCTCATTAACTGAAGTAATAGAATAAAGTCACACTCAAACTGTTTGCCTTTCTTGGTTTCGCTCATGTACCTTAATCACCGCTGCATTTTTCCTTTAGTTTACTCCTTGAAGTCTCCTGAGCCATGGCCCTTCCACATTGCCATGGTCACTCCTGTCCTCTGTAGACCCCTCTTCACGCTTCTCGACTCTTCCAGTCCACCCTGAAAGTGTCATTCCTTCTTCCACTCCTACTTCATGTGCTTTTTTAACTTCATCAGATCAAGTGCAAATAGCATGCATGTAAGGACTATTGCACAGCTTTTTGTCTACAGGACTCACCAGTATAGGGTACACTATAGATCAAGCTGATCAAAAGGACAGTGGGCTTCACTTGTTGTAATGCACCTTGCAAAGGAGAATAAAGTGGGTTTTAAACCACACACCTTAAACTAGTGTGACCACAGTGCTGTGTGGATCGCTTTGCTCAGTGTTCCGTCACTGGCCTCTGTTTAATGAGAACTCTCCTGAGCTTCCTGGCCTCTCTGAGCAAGGGAGTGAAACGACTTTTAGACACCATGTTACCATGCATGAAAAAAAAAAACTGCCTCCCGAACACTGTTACAAGTAAATTTATTCTTCTGGTTTTATCATTTGGGTCATGGCTCTCCTTTTCTCAAACCAGATGCTTAATCTTCAGGACCAGAAATAGATTAAAGACATTGAGTTTTTAATTTAAAAAATTGATTCTGAGTTCTCCCTTTTAATTTTGAGGCATTCACATATCCATCCATCATATAGCTTTCTATTGGTTGCATAACGATAGGACAGTGAGGTATAGAGTGTGTGATGAAATAGTCATTAGATGGGAGGAACCTAGACCCGAACATCATCATCATACTATGATATTAACCACAGGCCTCATGCTAGCTTCAGCAGCACATATACTATATTAGCATGATACAGAGAAGATTTGCATGACCCCTGCACAAGGATGACAGGTAAATTTGTGAAATATTCCATATTTTTAGAAAGCCAAGAGAAAGCAAACCATCAGGTGAAGAAAACTGTTTGAGACCAGATAATGGAAATAGAAGCAGTAAAGAAAACACAAATTGGGGGAATTATGGGAATGGAAAATCTAGGTAAACAGGCCTTCCTTAGTATGCTAGAGGAATTGTTCCCCAAGTCATCGAAAGATAATCTAAATTCATGAGTGCTAAACTTAGTATTTACAGATTACCCCTCAAACACCCTTTTAATAACCATACTTCTGATACTGAATACAAATGCTTAGTAAGGTAGTAGACAAACTGTACTGTTTCAAGAATAATGGCCACATTTTTCTGCACACTCAGTGTGCACACAGCTGTGACATCTATGTCAGCAGCTACACATTTCAGGTCCCAGGATTAAATGGACCAAATTGGAATCTCAGGGTGCAGATGGTCCACTATATTCTAAACTGGACTTGTTTGAAGTTCACTTATTTTATCTTGAAACTCACAAGTGTCTCACATTTTCTATGTGGCACACATGTCAAATGTGCACAAGATGGGGTTAACTGTGGTCGTAGAAGACAAGTCAACATGAAAATGATTACAGCATCCTAGTCCATTCCAGTACAGCCTTTCAGCTTCTCTACGTTCTATCACAAAGGCCTTTTCTGTTCTAACCTGTGAACAGCCTCCCATTCACTCTCTCCACTTCCCAC
>NW_026069238.1:0-8403 GCF_014885135.2 Alexandromys fortis
TCAGTGGATGAACCCCTCATGGTCTTGACCTCCTTGCTCATACTCTCACTCCTTCCACTCTTCAACTGGACCTTGGGAGTTCAGTCCAGTGCTTCAATGCGGTTCTCTTCCTCTGTTTCCATCTATTGTTGAACGAAGGTTCTATGGTGATATTTAATATAATCATCAGTCTGACTACAGGGCAAGGCCAGTTCCTCTCTTGCTTAGGGTCTTAGCTGGGGTCATCCTTGTGGATTCCTGGGAATTTTTCTAGAGCCAGATTTCTTGCTAACCTCATAATGGCTCCCTCACTCAAAATATCTCTTTTCTTGCTCTCATAGCTGTCCTTTTCCAACAACCTATTTTTCTTATTTTAATTAAAATCAAATTATATACCTTTCCTTTCTTTCCCCAGCCCCTTTACTCCTGTATCATCTTAATTATTAAGACAAAGCTGCATTTGCATTCTAAAGAGATAAATGTGATTATTTCACATAACTAATTACATCTTAGTATGTTTGGTACTTCAGAACATGGGAAACCTCAGTGTATTTTGGAATGAATTCATGATATATGATGGGGGCTATGATTCAACATGTAGGATATGGATATAAGCAATTCTAGACTAAGAATGTGTGTTTATGCTAGAATGTCAAAATGTATGTGTGAAATTTTCTGTGTAATGAGGCTGAGGCAGACTGGGACTTTCTAAGGCAAATGTTTACTCCAGATCAGATGTTAGCTACTGTCTTGGTAAGTTTTCTTTCTTTTTTTCTTTCTTTTTTTAAGGCAAGAAAAGTGCTTCAGTGGTTAAGAGCACTGGCTGCTCTTACATAGGGCCTGGGTTTGGGTCTCAGCACCCACATAGCTGCTAACAATCATCTGTGACACCATTTTGAGGGAATCTGGTGCCTTCTGGTCTCTGCGGGCCTTGCACGTGTGGTGTATATGCATACACACAAGCAAAACTCATATACAAAAGTAAAACAAATCCAATTTTTTTCATGATTTAGGTATTTTGTAGAGGTCTTTCACCTCCTCGCTCAGCATGTTTTGTGCTTTGTTATTTTCACATCTGCTGTAAGTAAGATTATGCTTCTGTTTTTTGTTGTTATTGTTTCCACGAGTTAATCAAATATTTTTCAGGAAACTGTTATGGGCAGTATTCATTTCTATCAGTCATAGATTCTTTTTCATTTACCTACTTGGTCTTTGAATGAAAGATATTTTTCCTCTTCATATGCATTTATTTGAAAACTTGACATTTGAGCACAATCCTATAGAATAAAATCCTACCCCCTCCATGGATAGTAGAACACAGTATAGATATAAAGAGGGAATAATGGGAAGGCAGGTTTCAGTGAGGAGAGATATTAGAGCGCAGGGCNGTGTGTGTGTGTGTGTGTGTGTGTTTAGATTTAAGAACTTAACTGTGGTTAACCTACACAAAGGAATTATGCTCCTTTTAGAAGCCACAAACTAGCAAATAGAAAGCACAGTGTCAGGGGCAGGATACTTTTCCTTAAATTGTTGGTCAGAAGTGTTTTGGACACCCTTCAAACAATATAGGTTGAAATTGCTCATGGTTGCCTACTGGAACTTGATGTTTAGACTGGATTCCAGAAGCTACTATAAACACTGGTTCCAGGTCATGGAGAAATCAAGTTGGTAGTGAGTGAAGCTCCTTTCCTGATGACTAGCTTTCTTTTTCTTTTTTTTATTGATTTTTATTGAGCTCTACATTTTTCTCTACTCCCCTCCCTGCCTCTCCCCTCCTCCCTTTAACCTTCTCCCCAAGGTCCCCATGCTCCCAATTTACTCAGGAGATCTTGTCTTTCTACTTCCCATGTAGATTAGATCTATGTATGTCTCTCTTAGGGTTTTTATTGTTGTCTAAATTCTCTGGACTACACAGCAAAAAAAAAAAAAAAAAGACATCTTGAATTTTGCAGGAAAATGGATGGAGCTAAAAATCAGTATTTTCAGTGAAGTAACCCAGACACAGAAAGACAGTTATCACATGTACTCACTCATAAGTGGTTTTTAAACATAAAGCAAATAAAATCAGCCTACAAATCATAATTCCAGAGAACTTAGACTAGCTTTTATAGTACTGGATGGTGCTATTCAGGCTGCTGGAGGAGAAAAGCCAGTTACAGTCTTACCTAGATATGACCCCTGTGGGCTACAAGAATGATTACCGTGGCAAGATACGTCCATAGGCACAGTAGTAGCACAACTGTTACAGGGCTAACCAATTTCTTGAGTATAAGCCCTGCTTTGTGAGGAAAAATGCTTGCCTGGTTCCTTAAGTTTAACCAAGAACCAATTTTGGGGAAGCTCACAGATCCCAGAGGTGAAATTGCTGTTATTATCCTGTTACATGGATACAGTATGAAACTGCCCTTTAAAGTCATATCTCTCTACCCATAGATGAGTGCAGCTCTCAGACCATATCTCAGACTTGATATGGTATGCTTTGTTGATAGCAATGGGAAACCTGCCCATTCCTGAACAGAACCTGAGGAGGAGTGAATTGGTAGATGGGAACAGAGGGGGAATGGAGGGAGGGACTGAGAGGAGGGAGTGGAAATCACAGCTAGGGTGTAAAAGAGAGATGGGGGGGTTCTTTAAACAGTGGATGACAATTAATTCACAAATACCTAGCTTATCCATATGTAGAGAATAAGTGTCAGTAGAGTGCTCCGAGAAAATGGGTATCTTACTACCTTTTTCCGAGTCTTAGGGACTATTGAAGAAGAGGGAACAGAACAATTGTAAGAACCAGAAGGTCAGGTGGTATCCAAATGAAACGTATCTTCTGGACATTACAAGATCATGAGCAAACCCACAGCAGCTGTAGTTTTCTGCACAGGACTCACGTAAGATCAAGCCAGACAGCATTCTGGTATGGAGGTTCCCTGATTGTGGAAATACTGGCAGATGGTGGCTTCTGGGGGATGGAGAGTCACTTTTCTTTACAAGGGTGGTCACTGGTAGATCTGTGAGTATACGGCCAGCACAAATTGGACTCAGTTGGCTTTTAAAAATAAAGGGATAAGAGAAGTGGTGAGTAGAACTGGGGAGCATTAGGGGGAGTAGTAGTGGGAAAATATGACCAAAATTCATTGTATAAAATTCTGAAACAGCTAGCAAAAATATTAAAGATCTACCCTTCATTTTTCTTGTGATTTTATTATTTTCATTTTTTTACCATTCTATGTGATCATTCTACTTCATGGGGATCAATATATGGTGTAAACTTGGAAGTATTGCAAATATTGTCAGACTCTGCTTTTCCTTCAGCATACACAGTAACATAAATTCTAGTATATATGCTCACACTTTTTAATGTACTAGACTTTAAATGATTATCTGCTAAAAAATGGAAAGGACAGAAAACAAGGAGGAAGGAAGTGATGTAAAAATAAGGAACACTGCCATTTAAAACTAAGGAGAGACTAGTGGGGAAGGACAGACGGATGATGGTAATGGAGAAGAAAGAACAGGAAAGTGTGACTCTGCTCTAGAATCGGAGCTCCTATTTTGTTGAGTAAGTCAGGAACTTGAAATTACAGCGATCAAGCAAAAATCGTCCATGGGGATGATATGAGTTTCCATGTGATACTGTAACAAGGACAGGACATAAACTGTCCTTACTTCAGACTAAAATGATGCATAACTGAGTTTTTATCACTCCCTGCATATTTCCAAATCTATACTATATACCCTTAATAAATGTATATCTTATATTTTTTTGCAGAAGGAAATTATTTAATTAATTTTTATTTATGCATATTTTTCCTGCATGCATGTAAGTGCACTGTATGCATTCAGTACTCAGGAAAGCCAGAAAAGGACATTGGATTCCATGGAATTGGAGTTACAGATGATTATGAGCTGCCACGTGGGTGCTGGAAACCAAACTCAGATCCTCTGCAACAACAGCCACTGCACTTAACTACCAAGTCATCTCTTCTAACATTCTTTAACTTTAAATCACTATAAGCTAAAATCTTTATAGTCCTTGAGCAATGTTAAAGAATGGAGTGAAGCTTTCTTGCAATGAAATAAAAGTCACTAAAACTTCACACACACATACACACAAATGCACATGCCACTTAGTAAAAACAAATTGTGCTCTCTCCCTTGAAAAGCTCACACCCATCTTATTTAATATGAGTTTACTCTCATACCAAATTCCTTTTTGTCAGACTTTAGCAAATTATCAAACTTTGCTTCATACTGTCTTGCCTAAAATCCTCTTTTGCCTGGAGATCTCTGAAAAGAGCTGCTCAGACATCCACTTATGTGGTGTGGAACTGTTTACCCAGAGTACGAACCATTGGACATGGCCTGCTACTGTGCACAGGGGAAGGATAATGACATACTACATCTGGGTCAACACATATATGACTACCTGAATCACAAATCAGATAATAAACTCTGCTTTAAGTTCATATGATCAACTGCCCTGCTGTGTCACGGAAACAGCTTCCTTATAGTCATCTATCATCTTAGTCATTACCAACATATAATACAAACTCACTCTGAATGCAACACTAATATAAATTGAAAGGTATACATTAATGTGTTAGGAGGAAATGAAGGAGAACCCCTTACAACAGGAAAGGATGTTCAATAAAGCAAACGTTGACTTACAGTGGAACATGTTCTATGGTGTTTTGTTAAAATAAAGGCATTTCTAGGGTGGAAATCATGATGTTCTCTTTCAGGACTGCTTGACTCTACATCTGAAATCCAAATGGGCATAAATCTGTGATCCTTGATGTGCAGCTGCACTTACATGCCGAGAAATTCACACCAATACCATCATGCACTTTGGAAAACACACGCAACAACCACTCTCCGATTTGAAAACAGTCATAGGCTCCATTTCTCTTTTCAAAACCAAATGCCTGATTCTGAATACTTTATGGGAAAGCTAGGAGGGCATATTCAAATCCATGTTTCAATAATGGCAAAAATCAGTGGAGCTCATAGAGTCTGTAGAGATCAAATGGGCAATGAAACCCCAAAATTTGTTTTTCAACAATTCATTATTGTGAAAACTTAGGCAAACCAGGGGACCAACGTTAATCCCATCCAAAGGCTATCATCTCAGGACATAGGCATCTTTTTCTACTGTTTGCCTCCTAAAAGCTGCCCAAAACTAATATTTTTATTCTGGTGACAAAAGTTTTAACAAATGGAACTTTCTGGAAAAACTCAAATCATATCTCAGCCACAGCACAGGAGATTCAATAGAATAGCATTAGAATAATTTTATATTTATGAGGTTGAATTCTATAACCACTATTAAATGTATTGAAGAAATTAAAGCACATAAAATTTTATTTTATTTTTTAGTTTTTTGAGACAGGGTTTCTCTGTAGCTTTGGAGCCTGTCCTGGCACTAGCTCTTGTAGACCAGGCTGGCCTCAAACTCACAGAGATCCACCTGCCTCTGCCTCCCGAGTGCTGGGATTAAAGGCGTGCACCACCACCGCCCAGCTACCACATGAAATTTTAAAAGCCAAATGTAAAAGTAAAAAGTGAGAAGCCAATCTGTGCTGTGAGATGTCACAGTAGTTAAACTTCAGTTTGGTTATGGAAGGCAGATAGCGATGCCTTTTGACACTGATGTATTCATTTTCAATGTAGGAGCTGCATGCAGAGATGAGTTCAGGCAGGGGCTTGTGTTGATCAAGACATGTTTGACTTAGTCATGGAGGTATTTAAATTGTCAGTGCTTATCAAATGCATCTACCATTTCATGGAAAACATCAGACCCATAGATTGCAATTGTTGAGCTGAAATACTCTGTGACTCAGTTTGCATGATTGGCAAAGGACCAGGGTTCAATTTCCAGAAACCACGTAGAAGCTGACCTAACTTTCAGAGGACCAAACTTCCTCAACTGGACTCCTCAGACACCAGGCATGTAGCGTGCAGATACACATACAGACAAAACAGCCATGCACATAAAATATGAACTATTTTTAATATACTTTGTCATGGTTATAATTAGTTCTCTTTTGAAGTATAAAATCACATTTTCATTTTTCTTTGAAATGTATATATGTTACGCTTGATTTTCACATATTTCTGTATGGAAAATATACATGATCTGAGTGAATACATGTTCATGTGTTCATGCACAAAAGTATACACAAAAGTATGCACAAAATATTCACATACATATATATATATCTGACATAAAAGTTTCTTTGCAGAACACAACCACTCATAGATGTTAAGTATGCTTATATTGTGATTAAAATTCTGTAGATTTGACTAAGAACAAATGAGGATTCTTCAAACTTTATTCACATATTTGTTATAAAGTTAGGGAGGATTTTCTGTTTTCTATCCAGGTACAGCAAAGCATGGATGAACTGAAGCCATGTCTTATGAGCAGAAAGGGGCTGAGACAGGAAAAACACATGGAGAATACTCCAGTGACATTTACAGTCAACCGACCAGGATCAAGCAGAAATGCTAAATAGATGGTAAAGAGGGAGGAGAGTGTGTAAAAGAAGACAAAGGTGCTCACCAGGAGAAGGATGGTTCGGGTAGCTCTCATCTCAGGGGAGAATCTGGAGGAGCTCCTGGTCCTGGGCATGTGCTGCATCCTCTGTTTGTGCCTATGCAGGATGAGAACCATGGAACTGCTGGCCCATAGCATGAGCGCCATGCACACAGCATCAGGAACTGTCATGTAGATCGCATGGAGCATTTCACCAGGTTCCTCCCAAGGAAAAGAAGAATAGTGTATCAAATCCTTTGGATGAGTGAAGTTTGTATTGCACAAACTACCAGTCATGTGCTCAAGTATATCAATATTTACCAGGAGGGACAGGATCCAGGTCAAGTATATGTAGGGGATAATGAATTGAGGAGCTTTAATTTTGATTCCTGCCCAGCTGGAATGCCTTGGTCTGATGGTGATGGCCTGGAATACACTTGATAGGCAGATACTGCCAAATGATACACCTCTGCCAACTCTGTGAAAGTAAAAAAGTAGCTTGTATCCAGAGTCATTGGGGAAACATTTCACACCAAAAACCACCATTGTCTGGGGCACTCCTTTACAGAAGAGTGTTAAGAAGTTGGCTAAAGTTAAATGCATCAGAATCCAGTCCTTGGCCTTTAGTTGGTGCTCCTTGAAGTAAAGCAAGAGATAATTGTAAACAAGGTAGGAATTGCCTGAAACTCCAGCCAAAGTTTGGATTAAGAAGATGATTCCTACAGCCATGTCTCCGTCCCCCATCCTGTAAGTTACACATTCTTGAGCTGTATGGGAAGACGAGGCAAGAATATGTAGGTCAAGTATATGTAAGAGATAATGAATTGAGAAGCTTTAATTTTGATTCCTGCCCAGGAATAACATACCAACTGTATCTCAATACTCTCCGTCTAAAGAAATTAGTCCCTCTGGACTTATTGTCAGCTAACACACTATGGTTCACTACATCAACTTGCTTTATTTTAACTAGTTTTAAATAAAAATTATAGCACTTTCCCCTTTCCCTCAGTCTCTCTTACATTCCCGCCCTCCAACACTTAGCCTGCCTCCCCACACTCAACTAATGGCTTCTTTCTCTTTGATTATTATTATCACATACATATATTCTTATTGTAAATACAATCACATAAAAATTATCTTCTGAGACCATTTTTATTATTTGTATATAAAGTTTTTAGGGCTGAGCAGTTTCATTGGACAACCAATAAGGGGCTCATGCTTGGGAGAGGCATGTCCTTCATCTGGGGCTTAGGGAATATAATGGAAGAGGGAGTAGAAAGATGGTAAGAGCCAGGATATCAGGAAGAAACCTTCTGTCCTTAAATTAGCTGCATGAACAAGTCTAGTAATGACAATATCAATGGACATGTTAATGTGGAAGGTGTAAAATTTCATAGGATCCCACTGCTAGACAAAGAACAATTTCCCTTAAACAGCTAATAACTTACATGCTATAATTTTATAAAGTATTTGCAGTGAACTATTTCCAGCTATGAGAAATACAAAAGATACTTTCCTCTTTTTACTCTAGAAGGTTAACACTACTAGGATGTCATGTGAGAGTATTAGGAAAATAGTTGAATACAGAGTGGTTAAGTGTTTCTGAATTCGAGCTTGGTAAAGGATAAAGCGCTAACAAGGAAGTGGTTGTGTATTAACAAACAGAGTACCTGTATTCAGCAGGCCTTCAATATTAGTGCTTACTGGAGATCTTCATTATGTTGTGTATTTAAAAGCAGGGTGTGGTGGTGCACATCTTTTTTTTTTTTTTTTTTTAGTTTTCTAATTTGGTAGAATTCAGATTTTTTTTCATTTTTTTAATTTATTTATTTCTTTATTAATTAATTAAAGATTTCTGTCTCTTCCCCACCGCCGCCTCCCCTTCCCCCCTCCCA
>NW_026069239.1:0-2229 GCF_014885135.2 Alexandromys fortis
CCTTTTCTGGAGTTTATTTCTAGGTCAGATTTTTGCCTCCCCAATGAGTCTTAACTATTACTAATTATTATCTATTCCACAAACCTATTAGTTTTAGGTGAAGTCATTTTATTTATGCATTTATTTCATTATCATTGTTTTATTATTTAATTATTTTTATATCATAGAATGAGTAAGAATAAATATCTTTTTGGCAATAGTGGCTGAGAGTAATGCCTTAGATGTAACCCAGGTTCACTTGACTTTCATAATTCAACAGGCCTAAAAGTCCATGACAAAAATTAACCTCAGTAACTTGTCTGAGAACATTGGAGTTATTGCATTGTTTGGGAATTTACACCTTGAATTTCATTACCAAGATTTAAAAAGAAGTACGCGAAACTTTTATGAATCCCTGGCAAAATGAAGAAAGAAAGAAGGGTGTAAATGTGCTAAAGAATCCATTTCCAGATATCCAGTTCCCAGAACATACACAGAGCATTGCACTTACACAGTGACATACAGAACATGGACACATTTGGGAGCCAGGAGCCTAGGTGATGTTTCATGAAAGTGGGTATGTTTAAATTATTATAATATTAAAGGTTACACAGCTTTACTTTGTTTCTTTCAAATGTCCATTACTCACCAATCCAAAAGTCAATTTCCATCTTTTATGTGTAAAGTACATAATTTTCAAAATCTTTAAAAGAGACACATACAAATTCACTATAAGTTAATTATTTATTTATATTCTTCAAGTTCAAGGATTCTCAATAATAAATTTATTTATATTAAACAGACATGGTAATTAGTATATATACTGTAAAGATGCCAAGGGACACTATAAATAATGACCTTTTGGTCATCCATGCAATGTTGGGTATGGAAAAGAGACTTAAGTTAAATCAAATATTTATTAGTAACTCCCACAAGCTTTTTGCAACTATTCCAATATGTATTGCATATGGTGCACCATTAGAGAGATACAAGGTTTATGGCTGGTTTGCTGTTTATGTTTCTGCTCTGGTAGAATGCAGAGTTCATTCCTGTAATAAATACACTAGCACATAGAAATGAAATTTCTATACAGGTGTAAGCCTGACTTCTCCATGTTCAAAGAGTTGTATAGGTGTTGTCTTTAGTAATGAAGCTTTGCCATCAGTTTGTAGTGAGAAACCTATAGTCTTGGCAACAGTTTGGTGGTTCATAGGAGACTCATTTGAACAATATATCAATTAATTGTAACCCAGTCCCAGCACTAAAAGCTTAGTTTGGGTACATGAGACACCCAGTCAATGCTTTTTCCCCCTTGTTATTTGGCGATTTCCTTTAGACTACTTTCACATATGTAAATATTATAGGAAGCTTCTACTTTATAATGAATTCATACTATCACTCAAATGGCTCTAAATTTTAATTGGTTCTCCCCATCTCCTGCCTCATCCACATTTTCCCTTACCCTCTCAAACTAATCCTCCTGATCCAATCTTTCCCATCCATTTATAATTATCTATTCTAGTTCTCCTTCTTACATCTTTTCTACCACCTACTCCTTTGCTCTATACCTAACCCTTGTAGTTATTTGAACTGTAGCTTGTTTATCATTGACTTAACAGCTAATATTCACATATATGTTAGTATATACCATGTTTATTTTTTTTTGGAACTGGGCTATATCACTCAGGATATTTCCATTTAACTGTGAATTTTATAACTTCATTTTATTAATGCCTGAGTAGTATTCCATTTTGAAAGTTGACACATTTCCTTTATCCATTCATCTGTTGAAGGACATCTAAGTTGTTTACAATTTCTTGCTATCGTCAACAAGTTAGCAATGAACATGCTTAAAGATTGAAGCATCCCTTGAGTAAACATTGAAATAGCTCAATCTCGAGGAAGATCAATTCTCATCTTTTGAAGATGATCCCCAGTCCCTGTACAAATGCAATGGGCGAGTGTTATCCTTACTCAACATTTATGCCAGCATGTGCTGTCACTTGTCTTTTTGACCAAAGCCATAGCAGTTTGAACAGCTAAAAAGAGAAAAATCACAAAGTAGTTTTAATTTGCAATACCTGATGAAGAATATTGAACATATCTTTAAGTGGTTTTCATCCATTTATGATTAGTCTTTTGAGAATTCTCTACTTATATCTGTACTACATATTTTAATTGGGTAATTTTTCATGATAATCTAGTTGCTGTTGTTTTTTTTTGAGTATACATATATATATATATATATAT
>NW_026069239.1:8255-9640 GCF_014885135.2 Alexandromys fortis
TCTGAGCTTTCAGGCAGGCTGTTAAGTTACTAGCTAACTAGTAAGTTAATAGATCTCTCCATTTTATTTTATATTTTTGAAAATGTACTCGGCGATATGAATTTGCCTTTAGAACTGCCTTCAGTGTTTGAGTATGTAATGTATTCATTTTCATTCTAATCTATAAAATCTTTAAGTTTTCTTGATCAATATTTCTTTCAGGAGTGAATTGTTCAGTTTCCCTAATTTTAAGCTATCTTTTGTTTCCTAGGTTTTTAATATCCAGCTTTAATCTGTGGTGGTCAGATAGGACACAGGGTGTTATTTCCATTTTGTTGTATCTGTTGAGACGTGTTTTGTGTTGAAGTATGTGATCAATTATAAAATAAAATTTCATTAGATTTTAAGTAGAAAGTATACTCTTTTTTTGTTTAGGTAAAGTGTTCTATAAATATAGATGGATGGGACTCAGCTATTGAAGTCTCCAAATGCAGTGTGTGAAGGTCAAATTGTGATTTGAGCTGGAGTAGCTTTTTTTTTCTATGAAGTTCAGTGTCCTTCTGTTTAATGAATAGATGTTAACAATTTCAATGTCTTTTTGATAAAGTTTTCCTTTAATGAGTATTTAGCCTACTTCTTCTGATACAAGTTTTGGTTTGAAGTCTATTTTTTTTTTCAAATATAAAAATGGCTACACCAGCTTGCTTTTTAGGTCCATTCGCTTGGAATATCTTTTTTTTCTATTTTTAACACTGAAGTGATGATAAACATTAATGTTAAGGGCTTCTTTTTGAAGAAACTGAAGGATGGATCTTGTTCTGCATCTATTCTATCTTTTGGGATGGAACTGAAACCATTGATGTTGAGCGATATCAGTTAACAATGTTTTATTTATTTTTTTTATTTTCTGTTGGTGTATGTGTATATGTGTGTATATGTTGTCCTTCTGATTGTTTTTTGTTGGGGTAAGGAATTATTATTTATTTTTTTTCTCAGTGTGGTAATTTTTTTTAATTAAAAATTTCCGCCTCCTCCCCACCTCCCTTTTCCCTCCCCCTCCCATCACTCACTACCCCCTCCCTCTCCAGTCCAAAGTGCAGTCAGGTTTCCCTGCCCTGTGGGAACTCCAAGGTCTTCCAACCTCCATCCAGGTCTAAGAGTGTGGTAATTTTTTGTTTTTTTATGTTACTGTTTTCGTTTCCACTTTCTTCTGGAATCTATTTGTAGACAGTTTTTTTTTTTAAATATGATTTTAACATGGAACGTCTAATTTTCTCCAACTATGTTGCTTGAAAAAGCTTTGCTGGGCCGGGCGATGGTGGCGCATGCCTTTAATCCCAGCACTCGGGAGGCAGAGGCAGGTGGATCTCTGTGAGTTCGAGACCAGCCTGGTCTACAGAGCTATT
>NW_026069240.1:0-844 GCF_014885135.2 Alexandromys fortis
GCGACTCTGCCTTTCTTCTTTCCGGAGCTCTCTCTGTCCACAAGTCCTGGTTATACCTTCTGCCTAGTTATTGGCTGTTTAGCTTTTTATTAAACCAATCACAGTGCTATATATTTACCCAGTGCAATCAAATATCTTGCAACACTTGCTGGTAGTCTACTCAGGGGCAGCAGATTATGCAGTCCTGTGGGGAGGTGACTAGAGAATAATGAGATTTATAAAGTCAAGGTAGCTGTGGTTCCCAGGCTGTGGTTACTCCTATCTCATTATATAATAACATAGAGTTTCAGATCACAGGTAAGATTTCTACACTTGATAGGGAGATCTGTTATTTACCAATAGAAGAAAAATCCATGAACTAATGAAGGAATTGGCATATTGAAAGTAAAGTTAATGGCCATAAGCTTCAAGGTTTTTTTGTTTTGTTTTGTTTTTGATTTTTCGAGACAGGGTTTCTCTGTGGTTTTGGAGCCTGTCCTGGAACTAGCTCTTGTAGACCAGGCTGGCCTCGAACTCACAGAGATCCGCCTGCCTCTGCCTCCCGAGTGCTGGGATTAAAGGCATGCGCCACCATCGCCCGGCCAGCTTCAAGGTTTTTCAAGAACTTTGCTAATTAACTTAAAATATTTATTTACTTAATTTTGTGGCTTTAAGACAGAGTCTGAGCATGTAGTCCAGGCTTGTCTTGAGCTGTCCTTGAACTCATGGAATTCTTTCTGCTTTATCCGGCTTGATGCTGAGGGTTACCACCAATGCCTGGTAAGGTTTGCCCACTTCAGTGTTGACTTCTTTGGTTTCCTTCCTTCCTTCCTTTTTTGCCCCCTTTGGGAACTGTAACTGATAA
>NW_026069240.1:5458-8698 GCF_014885135.2 Alexandromys fortis
CTGACTCTTCCCCGCCACTGCCTCCCATTTCCCTCCCCCTCCCCCAGTCAAGTCCCCCTCCCTCGTTAGCCCAAAGAGCAATCAAGTTTCCCTGCCCTGTGGGAAGTCCAAGGACCTCCATCCAGGCCTAGTAAGGTGAGCATCCAAACTGCCTAGGCTCCCACAAAGCCAGTTCGTATGTCACATATTTTTGTATTATCCAAGAGGGAGAGCAAGGCCACTACAGGTGATTTCAATCCTGGCAGGAGTGAGAGATTATGTGTGTGTGTGTGAGAGAGAGAGAGAGAGACGGAGCTAGAGACAGAGACAGATTCGTCCTGCTGGAAATATGCATCTAGCTAGCTATTTTTATTTTGGAAGAGGAGGGGTAACCAAAGAGGAGGGGACCCCGAGGAGAAAGCTTTTGCTTCCATAACCAGACTAGGATGCGGTTCCTCATTGGGCCTCAGCTACTAAGACGTGTTATTTAGGTTTATGCAAATTGTGCAGAGGATCAAATTCATATTCCATGTCTATATTTAGACGCCCTTCCCCCTCATTGAATAAGGAAGTGTTTGCTCTTAGCTCAGCTAGGAATGAGAGCACAGAGGTCATATTTCTTAAGTAAAAGAGTTCCTTGGAGAGTAAAATTTGGGAAAAGACAACAACCCCCAAATGAAGGCCTTTGTCTGTCTTTGAAGAAGGGAAGACTATTTGCATAGGGGCCCAAAGATAACAGATAGTTTTATCCTTAGCAGTGCTGAGGTTAAAGCAAAGAGATGAGGGGGTCTGAGTACAAAGATTACCAAGATGTCAGATCAAATATTAATGAAAATTCAAGTAATGCTCTGTAAGTATAGTCAGAGCTGCTGTATGGCCGTCTCCTGTTAACCATGCATAGCTTCTGGAGGCTCTGATATTAAATTCTGATATTGATAAAGTTGACCAGCAGGGGGTGCAGTACCCTTAACTTTTCTTTTGTGGCTGACAGGTCCTTTTCAAAAGGAGTTCTTTTTTCAGACAAGAGTAGACTAATTGTAAACCCATCAAAGAATTGAGGTCTCTTTACCATGACGTTGTCTAGATTGAGGATTGGCTAGATGAGATGGGAGCCCAGCTGCCATCTCCACTTGCTTCATTTTTTGCCAAGAGGGTCTGCCCTAGGCAGGTGGCTCCCAAATGTCCATCAGTGGCCACAAGGGGACAGGAGAAGATGGCGTGGAAGGGTTAATGGAACTCCGTCTGCATCAATGGAAACTATCATAACACACCATCTGCCAATGGAAAGTTGGCATGTTTCCTTGAAACAGCCATCATTTGCATGGCTGCTGCTTGAAGAGGCAGAACTTCATACTTAAGTCAACTAGCACTCAGTGGACGTATCGGTGGATGCGTTCCTCAAGTCCCTTCAGCTCCCTCGATGTTCCTGTTCTCTTTTTTGGGATCCCACAGGTCCACTTAGGGATCTCCTGGAGGATTTGGCCATTTGTTCCTGGTCCAGACACTCCTTCCATTTGAGCCAGAAGTGCAGGGCAAGTGATGCCTGAGCTGTGTGAACCTGTGTGTCCTTTCACACTCGGGGGCCACTGGTTCAGATGTTGTTTTCCCACAAGTCTAAAGTGCTCTGGATTTTCCTCCCAGCACTTCCCAGCGGGCCATGCTCTGACACCAGCACCAAGTATGAATGAGGAGGTCCAAAACTCTCTGGATTCCCAGAGCCCAAGCTTCCAGGTTACAGCCACATGCCTGTTCCTCCAGAATCTGGACTCAGTCATGGTAGGATGTCCGCTACAGCCTGCTAGGTTCAAATGCAATGGACCACGGTTCAGAGAAGCTAAGAAAGGCTTGAAGAAAATGACACCCCGGGCCTCACTCACCTAGAAGCCCCTTACATTCTAGAATATTCCTTGGAGTTTTTACATCATGTTTTTCTCCTCATTTATTATTTTTCTCCAATGTTGTTCCTACTCTGTATTTTTATTTGTTCCCTTTTTTTGTTATAGTAAAAATGCCCAGAAGACTCTTGACATACTAAGATGACAATTTTTAGCTCTAGACCAGTGGTTCTTAACCTTCCTAGTGCTGCAGCCCTTTAATACAGTTCTGCATACTGTGGTAACCCCCAAACATAAAATTATTTTTGTTGTTATTTCAAAACTATAATTTGGGAGCTGTTATGAATCATAACATAAATGCCTGTGTTTTCTGATGGTCTTAGGTGACCCCTGTGAAAGGATTGGTTGACCCCAATGGAGTTGTGACCACAGGTTGAGAACCACAGTTCTAGATGAAGCCAGATAGTAAGCAGCCTGCTTTCTAACAACACAGGTCTCTGTAGCTGAAGGACTACATAGCCAAGTGTAGTATGAAACCATTCCTGAGGAGATATGAATCAACTGTTCACCCTGTCTAGAGACCAAAAATAAACCAAAGTAAGGAAACCACGTAAATCAAACGTGGTGAGGCAGTGTGTTCTTATTGGGGTTCATTCCAGGAATACGGGTGAGGTGTTTCTTATAGGAATGTGGGCAATAAGTTACAGGGACATAAAGGACCCAAAGACTGCTGTGTCACCGAGTGTGGGTGACAGCTCATGAAAACTGGAAACCCAGAGCACACTGCACAGCCTGCAGGCAGCTCAGTAGTTTGGAGAATGCTCTTTCCGGGTTACATCCATTGGTCTGGGCCTCTTCCAGGCAGCTGGTCTGGTCTGAGGATGTCTCTCCGCAGTCCTTACTGCTTGTATCATCAGAGAGGGAGGGGCCGAGTGAATCTGGTCAGTTTCTGGGACTTTCTGGAAGTATTTTGAGTTGTTTATTTCCTGAGCCCGAGGATAGAAACTTCATTGAAGGACAGAGTGCTTCCTTGCCATTTAAGCATCCTGTGTGTTAGTGAGCTTCCCTCCAAGATGGGAGGTTTTAATCTTGGAGGAAAGTGCTGTACAACACCAGGGATGAGGATGACTAAAGGAGAATAAAATGAAGAAAAAAATAATCATCTATGGAAAAGGGAAGCTTGTCTATAGAGGAAGTGGGCAACACCTCCAAGGAAATGAGAGACAGTAGTCAGCTAGAGTTTGAACCTTAAATGTTCCTCATAGCCACATCTTAAAGTCTTGGTTCCCAGCCCCTGGTGCTACTGGAAAGTAGCAAAGCCTGTAGGGGCCTATTGGAAATGGAAGGGAGTTAGGACATTGTGGGCATCCCCTTGAGGGGGATCTAGGGATTCTGGCCCCTTCGTATGTCCTCCTCCTCCTCCTCC
>NW_026069241.1:0-3160 GCF_014885135.2 Alexandromys fortis
TATATGAGAGAGAGAGAGAGAGAGAGAGAGGTCAATTTGTAGGAATGGTTTGTTTTAGATGCATGCAGCCTCAGGGACCAGCAGGTGGAGAGACTCAGCAGGCTGGTGGGATTTCTTGGAGCTTTTAGTGAGATGCTTTAGTTAGAAGCCTGTCTTAGATTCAAGCACAAAGATGGAGTAGAATGAGGAAGAATGTATTCTTTGGAGAACAGGCCTAGGACTGAACATCAAGAGCTCCCCCACTTAAAAGGAAAGGAAAAAGAGAGCTGGCAAGATGACTGAGTGATTAAGAGCACTTGCTGCTCTTGCAGAGGACCAGGGTTCTGTCTCCAGCACCCACATAGCAGCTCACAACCACATCCCAGCTTCAGGGATCCAGGGATCCGGCACACTCTTTTGACCTCTGCAGGAACCAGGCATGTACAGGATGCACAGACATACATGCATGCGAAACACCCACACACATAAGATAAAAAGATAAATCATTGCAAGAAGAGGAAAGAAAGAGCAGGCCTCCTTAGGGACAAACCCAGGAGAAAATGGCATTGCATGACTAAGAACGTCCTAAGGAAGAGTAGGCACCTGGGCAAGTTTGCTGAGAAATCGTGGGGATGAAGACTAGGAAATGTCAAGGCTACATGGGCATGGCTACATCAGCCAAAGCTTGCTCGCTGCAGCTAGGGAGAGGAGCTGCCCTGGAGTGTCCAACAATGAGGAAGAGCGAGCAAATGGGGACAAACACACATGCAAAAGCCTTCCAAGAGATTGTCTGTGGAAGAAAGGGAGTTGTAGGGAAGAAAGATGCTAATGTTTTCTTAATTAAAATTCTGCAGGGCTGACAATAGAGATAGTTCTAAGAAACACGCCGCCCTCGGGCAACTTCCTCATTGTGTCAACAGAGAGATGAACTTGCAAAGGCCTGGGTGTCCTGAGGACTGTGGCAGTCCTTAGTAAGTAGTACTCCTCTGCAATTAGCTTAGGTGAGCTTCAAAAAACCCAGCTTGTGTTGTATGAGATCCTGTCTCATAAAAATATAACAGTACAGACACATATGCTTGTTTAAATATTGATGGGAAAGAGCCAGAGGCATTACCTAGTTGATGACCAAATTGCCCTGTGTCCAAACAAAGTTAAGGGATGATTTTTTTTAATGCAAGTGGGGTTGGTGGGATGGATGTAGAGTGAAGGTAGAGGGGTAAACCTCATGTAGCTACTGTGGGAAAAGGGCATTGCAAAACTAACTGCTGAACAAGCTGTGTATTTTACAATCCAGGAGTTTATTATCAACTTCAAGGTCATTTTAGCCTTGAATAGTAACCATCCTGCTAGATGACAGCAAAGAACCTCCTGGAAAGGCTTCTGCTCGAGTTTCATTTCCACTGCTATGATAAATACCCACAGGAGCCACTCCTACAAGGTCAGCTAGGGTTCCCGGATAGGGGATTCTCAAGGCCAACAGGAATTCAGATGAAAGAAACAGAAGACAGGATAGAATCGGGAGGTCTGTCTGGTCATGCCAAAGCAGCCAAACAGCCCGAGTTTATTTCAGAGCTTGCTTATATACAAAAGCAGAACAGAGCACAGCTCAGATGGTCAGACAGTATCTAACCAGAAAGCCATTCCTGTCCTTGAGTGAGCAGCCTCCTCTCCACCATGTGCTTGCTGCTTGGAAGCAGCCTTACTTTCTATCTTGATGTTCCTGAGGTTTGTAATCAGCAGTATAATGTATACCAGTGTTCTTTTCTCCTGGGCTAAATCAGAAGTCTCTCGTAGCCCTTAAGGTTATAGGAAAAAGTAGAGCAGGTAAGCTTGAACTCAAATGACTTTTTATAAGTCAGAATTGACTTAAATAAATGACTTAAAGAAATGACTCCAGAGGGAAACTGAGTCACACGTGGGCTCCCACAAATACCCTGACAAAAGGCAACTGAGTTTGACTTTACAATTCCCAGCTGCAGCCCATCGTTTCCGTAACTCCAGGCAGGAGCTCAGCAGGTCACGTCACATCCAGTCCAGAGCAAAGAGAACAAACTCATCCTCGCTTGCTTGCCTTTGGGCAGCTTTCTACTGTCAGTTCCTCTTGCCTAGGGAATGATGCCACCCATGATGGGTTGGGTCTTCCCACTTGAGTGAACAATCAGCCCCTTCCCAAGACATGCCCACAGGCCAACCTGCTCTAAATAATTCCTCAGTGAGACTTCCTTCAAGATGACAGTCAAAACTAGCCTGTGAGGTGGCTTCTCTCTGGCTCACATAAAAACAGGCATAGAGACCATTGTTGCGGGAGATTTGTTTGTGTTGTTGCTCTGGGACCAACAGTGCAGTCAGACCTTGGTTTGGAGGCTGGAGTCGGCATTCAGCTGGTTGGAGTGGACCATAGAGTTTTCTGGAAGACTCGAAGATAGAGGGGCACACAAAAGGAATAAGAAGGGACCTAAGAAGATGCACAGCCTTTTAAATCAGAGAAGGTGGAGAAGAGGGCAGGTAAACATTTCACCATCCCTCTGTGGATCTCTCAAATTTATTCCCAAATGTTTAACTTCTGAATTTTATTTGCTGGTAAAACAATAAGAGAAGTCGCAATGGACCATAGGTGGGAGTTGGCGTTAGAAGATGTCCTCTCTTAGTCGGCCAGAGAAAGGAGGTGTGATCCCTGAGGAAAGATCAGGTCCCAGAGGTTTGAGAATAGTGGATTAGATGTATACACATGTTGGGGCTGGTGCAGGGAAGAAGAAAAAAACAGGCCAACTTTAGCTTTGTGGGCTTCTAAATAATAACTTCTCAGTAACATTAAAATGCCTGAAATCTGGGGAAACAAGACAGTGATAGAGTGACCTTCTGGACTTAGAGGTCAAGAGAAAGCAGATGAAACTGTATCACATGACAGCCACCCTGCCCAATAGGCCTGACACCAACCCTCTTCTCTACCCCCCCCCCCCATCCTGTTTTTTCCTTTGTTGAGGGAGCAGCGGGGTTGTGTTCCTGGCACCCGGCTGCCCTCACAGGTAGCTTTATACCCGAAATAATTACACGGAAACTGTATTCATTTAAACACTGCCTGACCCATTAGTTCCAGCCTCTTATTGGCTAGCTCTTACATATTGTTCTAACCCATTTCTAATATTCTGTGTAGCCCACGAGCTGGCTTACCAGGGAGGAT
>NW_026069242.1:0-2741 GCF_014885135.2 Alexandromys fortis
CTTACTTGCACAGGGAATGCTCAATAGCCTCACCCTGTGCCAATACTTTGTCAGCTAGCCATTGGAAATATGTAAGCAATTTCCTAGGTCTATAATCTACCATTATATGGATGACATTTTGTTATCTGATTCAAATACAGATACTTTAGAAAGGATGTTTGAATAAGTAAAAAAAATAAAAAAAAGTCTTGCCTAATTGGTGATTACAAATTGCTCCTGAAAAGATTCAAAGAGGAGATTCTGTTAATTACCTAGGTTACAGAATATTAGAACAAAAATGCATGAATTAGGAGAGATCAGTTTTTGTAATGACTTTAATGACTTTGAAAATTATTGGGAGACATTTCCAGTCTACAACCAGCTGTTGGGATAATGCCTGATCTTATAATTTATTTAAACAAATCCTTAGATGGTGGTAAAAACGTGAATAGTCCCAGATAATTAAGAGCTGAAGCAGAAAAGGAATTGGTGATTGTTGAGAAATTACAGGAGGCACATGTGGATAGGGTGAATCCAAATCTTATTTGTATTCTAGACATAGTGCCTTCCAGAATTTCTCCTACAGAAATTTCTTTTTTGATGTTGTTGTTTTGTGTTGTGTTGTGTTGTTTTTGTTTTTTCTAGACAGGGTTTCTCTGTGGTTTTGGAGCCTGTCCTGGAACTAGCTCTTGTAGACCAGGCTAGTCTCAAACTCACAGAGATCCGCCTACTTCTGCCTCCCAAGTGCTGGGATTAAAGGCGTGTGCCACCCTCCCCCTGCGTAACCTTTTCTTTTTCATTCAGTCCTGGACCTCAGCCCTTAAGATGGTGCTGCCCACATTCAGGGTGGGTTTCCCACCTCAGTTAGCCTAATCTAAATAATCTCTCATAGGAATGCTTAGATGCTTGTCTCCTACGTGATTCTAGAACTTTTTCAGTTGATAATTACTAGTAATCATTATACATGGTGAAGCCAGTTAACAGGAGTTCGGGTGGGAACAGGCTTGCCCTTTTTATAATGACCCTCTTTCTTGGGATCTAATCCATTTCTATTTTCCTAATACGAAAACAATTGGGAGACTAACCAAACTGCAGCACCCATACACCTGCAGAGGTGGGAGAAACAGAATGCCAGGAAGCAAGGAAGAAATCATACCCCTCGGCAATGCACTAGTGTTTGGTGACTTAGTCATCAAACATCAGTGTTATCTAAGAGGACCCTCTGCTCCCAATGACCTGCAACGGTCACCATTCTCCAACAGCTTCAGATGGGGACTGCAAAGAAACAGGAGCAAGAACAAAACACCAACTCTGCCACTGCAGTCATTTGTTTCTGTCTACAATGTGCAGCCCCAAAATAAATGAGGTGGGGGATCATCTTTTTAAAGCATCTTTCCATTGAAAACATTTCCTGTCTACTGAAGCCCAGTTACTACTACAAATCATTCAGTAAGCAGCAAAATATTCCCGTTTATTTTTGAACTTTGTTCTTCTGTGAGAGATCTGTTTGTTTGTTTGTTTGTTTGTTTGTTTTTGTGGGGCTTTGAGGAGGAAATCAGGCAAGGTTCAGGTGTCTGGCTGACCCATGCATTGGTTATGTTAGGCTTTGTGAGACAGGGCTAAATTCAGGCCTCCTTTAGAGGGCTTCTTTTAGGCAGTTCGATGTTTTCTTTATGTGAACTTTCCAAATGCTGATGACACCTGATGAACTCCCTTGGTAAAAAGGTGCGCCCTCCACCTTTCAGGGTTGATTACTACTAGATGGTGTTTGGCCAGGGAGAGAAGAGACCTCCCTTGAAGGGCACACATCAAATGGATTTCTTTCCTATTGATCTAAAACTGTTTAAACAGATGATGGGAGAAGAAAAAGAAAGAACTCAGCAGGAAATCACTATAAGAGATTCTGGCTTATATCTTATATGTGCCTCCTATCTTTCAGGCCCTGACTGGTCTCGAACTCACAGAGCTCCACCTGTCTCTGCCTCCCTTGTGCTGGGATCAAAGACGGGTTTTACTTAGCAAGCTGGCCTCAAACTTGCTATAAAGTAAAAGACAGCCTTGAGCTCTTGATCCTCCTGCCTCTGTTTCCCAATGGCTTCGAGTTCGAGGCCACAATTGTTTACATAGTGAGTTCTAGGACAGTCAAAGCTACATAGTGAGAACCTGTCTCAAAAAACAAACAAATACAAATAAAACCCCATACAAACAACAACTCTTTATATTTCAGTGAATGAAGTTATAAATAAGGGGATCACAAAAGAAAACAATAAAAGACAGCAAATGGCTATAATGCCCCCTAAGCAAAAAAGAAATTTAGATAAAATAGATCCTTTTCAAAACAGCCATGAGCCTTCTCCCCCCACACTTAATTGCATTTCTTGCCACTCATAGTTTATTTGGGCTGAGTTTGTTTCTTTTCTTGCTTTTGTTGCTGGTAATACTGTTGTTTGTGAGTTCTCACTCTGTAGTCTTAACTGGCCTAAAACTTGCTATATAAACCAGTTTCTCCTCAAACTCATACAGATCCACCTGCTTCTGCCTCCCAGTACTGAGATTAAGAGTGTGGGCTACAAGAAGAGGAAGAGAAGAATCAGCAGCAGCAGCTGGGCAATGGTTAAGCCTTTAATCCCAGCACTTGGGAGGCAGAGGCCTGCGAATTTTTGAGCTCAAGGCCAGTCTTGTTTACAGAGTGAGTTCCAGGACAGCCAAGGCTACACAGAGAAACCCTGTCCCCCAAAACAAAAGAACAAAACAACACAAAA
>NW_026069242.1:6588-8511 GCF_014885135.2 Alexandromys fortis
CCCCCCCCCCCCCCCCCCCGCTCCTACAGGAATTTCAATGCAGAAGGACGATATTACCTTAAAATGGATTGTTTTACCACATAAACGAAGTAAAAAATTAAAAACTAGGTCTCTGTTATGAATGCTGAGGAGATCCATTCAGATGGTGAGTGTGTGCCCGCCCAGAGAGGACAGTCCGGGAATGGAGCACAGGGCCCCTCCGGCTCCTGCTGCAGGGGCTTCTTTGTTCCACATGACCCTGCCTCCCATAAGCCTGCCCTATTGTCTGTGAGGTAGTTGGCCCAGGTATAGTTCCTGCTCCTGCATTGAGGATCCACACAGAGGGAAGAGTGTGTGCCCGCCTGGCCAGAAGGGCCCTGGAAGGGAGTGCAGGGCACCTCCAGCTCCTGCTGCAGGGACTTCTTTGTTCTACACAACACAGCCACTCCCAAGTCCACCTTTTTTTTCTGCATGGTCCATGACCCACCAGGAGTCCCTTTTCTGTGCTGAGGAGATCCATCCATAAGGGACCCAACCTCCCCCAACCCTGTCCTATTGTCTGTGATGTCCTTGACCCAGGAACAGATTCTACTCCTGCACTGAGGAGATCCATCCAGAGGGTACTCATTTCCATCTGAGGCGTCCTTAGATCCACCAGCATGACCAATTCCAGTGCTGAGGGCTCCTAAGAGAGGCCAGATCAAGAAAATTCCCCAAGTTCACAGTCAGTCACAGCAAATATTGGGATAGAAAATCCCCCCAGAAATAGATTGCATAAAGCTTTTTGTAACCTGGAATTTTCTTAATGCTAAAGATAAAGGGACAACAGTAGCAGAGAGACATTGGATAATAAAAAAAATCTTCTGAATTGATTCAATCAATGTATTTTATGGGTGTGTTGACCTCAAAATGGAAATCAGGAGATGTGCTACATTGGGAAAGGGGTTTTGCTCTTGTTTCCACAGGAGAAGAAAAAATATGGATAACATCAAAATTAAAAAAGATTCAGTTTGAAAAGGAGAAACCTCTTGAAAAAGAGAAATGACAGCACATCCACAATGGTAGCAACCATACAGGTGGTAAGCAAACTTCATTAGGGTTGGGGCAGGGTTCTGTTCCTGTCTTTGCAGATAAATATTCATCTTCAAAAATTCAAGAGACCTTGTTTGTTTCGATATTGACAGAAGGACAATTAACTAGTCACTAAGGAACATTGAGGAAAACAACTCCTACTCATGAGATCAGGTAATTGATATATAGGTATGTATTTATGAAAGTATAGAGAGTTGGAGAATGGCTCTGTCCTTCTCTAAATCCAAGCATGTTGTTAAAAGAAAAATTTAGACTTTCTTTTTCATGTCAAGAGCCATATAATAAGGGACAGAAAGAAAAAAGTATTTAAAAAAAGTGTTCTCCTTATCTATTTTTGTCTCTTTTGTACTTTTCATTGAATATATATGTCTATATAAATAATGTTTAGGTTTGCCATATAGAACAATAGATTTTCCTATAGATCCCTTTCCTGCAGTAATCTTTTATTTCCAGGAAGTTTCCAGGAAGAAGATGGGGCCCAAAACAATCACTCCACCTAATTGAGATCACATCATGATGTAGACAATGCTATTATAAGACAGCTGATGAAATGGTGCACCTTCTCATAATCTAGCCAGAACTCCATATGAGAACTTTGAAAAAAAAAAAAACAGAACAAAAACAAACAAACAAAAATCTACAGACTGCTCAGAAATTGTTTGCAACTATACTAGACAATAATTTTGGAACTTAACTACCAATTAATTTTTTCAGAATCTCATTAAGAGGACATCATCCCCATGAGAACGGGAAGCAATTCTAGAAGACAATGCCCCCTATACCAAATGTTTGTCCATAAGGTTGTAAACATTGTTTAGGGGTTATTGATTATTACTTGTACTAGATAGAGTG
>NW_026069242.1:17685-18399 GCF_014885135.2 Alexandromys fortis
TGATGAGTCTATTTCCTCTATTGTATCATCTGTGCTTGAGATTCTTTCTTCCATCTCTTGTATTCTGCTGTTCATGCTTGTGTTTGTGGTTCTTGATCATTTTCTCATGATGTCTGAGAGAGAAAAAGGACTGCAGATCAATAAAGAGACAGACATAGAACATAATAAAATTGTAGTTTATAAGGTAGAAACCTGGTGTTAGGATGAGGTGCTTAATCTTATTTAGAAATGCTAATTAGGAAAATCAATGGAGGATTTTAATTGCTGGCTTTTGATATTCTGATAGATGTACTTTAGAAGTCAGTCTCAGGAGAAGGAATTAGTCACATAAGTAAATAGACTTTGGTGAAGAATTTCAGGATGTAAACTAATGGGTTGTTAGCAATACAGAAAATTGGGGAGAAAGGGAAGGCTTACATGAGTCATGCTTGAGTAGGCTAGTGTGTCTTCACTGAGTGTTGTATTATTTTAATTTAACATTTCAATGTAATATTTCCCTTGCTCAGTTATTTAACCAAGTTGCTGATGGTTTTCTCCATCTTAAGTTTGCCTACATGTCACCAGCCTTCCTCCCTACATCCTTGTCTGAATGAATTCTTTAGTTTTTATCTTTTGTTGTAATTGATCATTTTATTAGTACATTTTTAAAATCTTCACACAATCTTTTATCTTTTTTCAGATCTTTGATTGTAATCCTTCAGTGAATGATTATCC
>NW_026069243.1:0-3523 GCF_014885135.2 Alexandromys fortis
GTTATGATAGCTCATCACTGTGATTTTGCTACTGTTAAGAACTAAAATGTATGGGCTGGAGAGATGGCTCAGAGGTCCTGAGTTCAATTCCCAACAACCACATGGTGGCTCACAACCAACTAGCTGCAGCATACATAAAAAAAAAAAAGAATGGAACTGTAATCTATGAAAGCATCCTTCAACCCTAAAAAGGTAGTGACCCACAAGTCCCGATCCAGCCTACTCAGTGTGTGGGCTCTGGGGTGGTTCTCAACCTTCCTAACACTTCAGCAATTTAATTTATGTGGTGGTAATCCAAAGCCATAAAACTTTTATGCTTGCTCATAACTGTTAAGAATCAAAATGTAAGCTGGGCGGTGTTGGCATGCGCCTTTAATCCCAACACTCGGAGACAGAGGCAGGAGGATCTCTGTGAGTTTGAGGCCAGCCTGGTCTACACGTGCTAGTTGCAGGACAGGCTCCAAAGCTACAGAGAAACCCTGTCTCGACAAACAACAAACAAACAAGCACAAACCGGGCTCTAAAGCTACAGAGAAACCCTGTCTCAAAAAAACCAAAACCAAACCAAACCAACAACCCTGGCCCCAAATGAAATGTAAACATCTGATATGCAAGCTGTGTGAAAGGGTCCTTCGACCCCATAGAGATTGCAACCCACAGGCTGAGAACCACAAGCCTAAAGGTGCTGAAAGTTGGTGGGGAATCTGACCTTAACTCGTTCCTCAGTCAGGTTTAGTCTCATGGCCAGGGCCCTTCGAGCTTCGAGGTCTGGGTGTGGCTCCATCCTGAAGTGTTTTTCCAGTTCAGACAGCTGTTCCCAACTGTACTCCAGGTCAAGGGTACACAGAGTACAGTCTGAGAGAAAATGGAGAAATCTGATCAGAAAGAGCCCATCATGGCAGGCGGAGAGTGACGACTCAGCCCTTGTTGCCAACCTGATAACTTGGCAGTTTTGATCCTGAGGGACCTCATGGTGGACTCACTCAGGAAAGTTATCCTCAGACCCCTTACACATCCCCAGGCACAACCACATATAAAATTAGTAACTGGAAACAGAAATGACCTTTTCACAGTCCCTGGCTCTGATTTTCTTCTTGGGGAGCCATTGCACCAATGAGAGGTGGACCTACGGATCTCACTGCAATCCCCCACTTTCCAGATCCACTAGTTCAACTTTCTGGGCATCGGGATCTGAATCTTTGAAAAGGGTAGGTGGAGAGTCCTGAAGTGGTCTTGCTTTCTATTAAGGGTTTCTTCCAATACTGAGAGTCAACCAAGGTCCAAGGGAGAGCTGCTGATGTGTCCTCGCTGGGTGACCAGTTTTTTTCCTTTTGTTACTTTGAGATTATCTCATGTTGCCCAGAGTAGCTTGGAACTTTCCAAGCACAGGGATTATAGGTTTTTAGCACAAGACTGACTCTCTTTGGTGTTCTAATAATATAATACCACTGGCCACTCTCTCCTGCTCTCCCACCCCCACCCCCAATAAAGGGGCGTGCCACCATGCTCTCGGCTTCAACCCTTATTTTTTATTAATTTTATTTTTTTGGGGGACAGGGTTTCTGTATGGAGCCCGAACTGTCCTGGAACTCACTCTAGAAATGCCTTTGCTCCTGTGATAAAAGGCATGTGCCACATCCACTAGGGCTCAGCCTCTATTTTTAATTTTGAGACACAGTTGTTTCTCTGTAGCTTTTGGAGCCTGCCCAGAACTAGCTCTTGTAGACCAGGCTAGTCTCGAACTCACAGAGCTCCACCTGCCTCTGCCTCCCGAGTGCTGGGATTAAAGGCGTGTGCCACCACCACCCGGCAACCTTTACTTTTTAAAACTGCCAGGTGAGCCCAGTGATGCTGACGCACGCCTTTAATCTCGGCATCTGAGAGGTAGAGGCAGGCTGATCCCTGTGCGTTCCTGGCCAGACTGGTCGACAAGAGATGGTTCTAGGACATCCAGGGCAGCTACATAGGAAAGCCCTGTCGTGAGAAACAAAAGATCGCGAGAAACCAGACTGGCTAGCACAAGACCTTGATCCCAAAGAGTGGGGGAGGGTCTGAGTCCCAAGTCCTCCCTTTCTGAGTAAGGCTCCCATAACTCTCCGTGGAACCTAGCCATGCTGCAGGGGCCGGAGAAATGTCCCACCCGACTCTCCCTCCACTTTTCAGCCCCAGGCAACCGTCGTGCCTATCTGGATTTCTGCAGCGAGCACATGGAAATGGGCCGACCGATATTTCAAAATTACAGAACTTGTCTGGAAGTGGTGGCCAGAGCCGGCAATCTCAGTGCTCAGGTGTTGGAAGACCAGGAGTTATGGGCGTTCAAGATCTCCTTCCGATTACCATCTCAAAGAACACTCACCTGTTCACTGCCACCCACCCCCCAACAAAACAAACAAACAAAACCCTGAAAACCAAAAAACAAGATGCAGGCACTGGGAAGAAACTCACTACACAGGTACCAGGTTGCTGGCCAGGCTCGGTACCTTTCAGAGCTCAAAGCGTTAAGTACCTGTTTCAGCTCCCCACACGCCATTTCACTCCTCATTCCAATTCTACGGGCAGGACCCATTTTGAAAGAGGCCGTCTGGGCCTCTTCTGGGAGCCCAGAACACATATTTGAAACTTGAAGCCCAGAAGAATCACCTACCTAACTGCTTGACATACAAACATCCTTCTGAGGGAGCAGATTCACGCGGCGCAGGCCCTTCCGCCATCAGTTACTTCCTTATTGGCCGCAGTTCACTTGACTTCAGCTTCACAGGTGGAGAATCTACGCTAGGAGTTTGGCTTTAATACACCTCTGCTTCGGGCCCACCCAGTTGGAGACCGCCCACCTCCTGTCGTCTGCTCCACCCACTCACCTGATTGTCTGCTTTATCCCTCTTCACCCTTCAGGGCATTGCCTTGCAGGGTTTTGTGCTCCTTCCGCTCCTTCCGGAACAACTAGTACTGCTGCTTCACCAAAGGAATTGGGAACAACACGCAGCCTTAGCCCCTTCCTCCCAGGCCTCCAAAGCCTGGGGAAAGCCCTAGTTTCACCCGGGATCATAAGCCTCCAGCCAGCCTGTTCCTTTAGGTGTCCATCATCATTTCTTCCTAAAGCTGAGTGCCTCTCCTTCAAGACTGTCTTGGCCGGTTTCTCCACGCATCCCCTGGGATATCTGGACTGGAGAGGTCAGGCGGCTGCCCTGCTTGATAAATTCTCTTCAAGATTTGTCCCTGGACTAAAGATTGATGGGGGTCATAGGGACATCTGCTCCTGTCTTCTGGTGTTGGGTAAAACCACCTCCTTTGCCGGGCAGTGGTGGCACACGCCTTTAATTCCAGCACTCAGGGAGGCAGAGGCAGGCGGATCTCTGTGAGTTTGAGGCCAGCCCGGTTTACAGAGAGAGTTCCAGGATTACCAGAGCTACACAGTGAAACCTTGTCTCAAACAAACAAACAACTCCCCCTCCCCCCCAGAAAAACAACAACAACAAAATTAACCCACCTCCTCTTCCTTTATTTACTTATAGCTCTGGCTGCC
>NW_026069243.1:8123-8910 GCF_014885135.2 Alexandromys fortis
AGAGAGAGAGAGAGAGAGAGAGAGAGAGAGAGAGAGAGAGAGAGAGAGAGAGAGAGCTGTTGTCATGGCTCCTCTCCTCTCTCCCAGCTTCTCTTGTCTCTTTTTCTCTCTCTGCCTCTCTCTGCTCTCCCCCTCCCTCTCCCCTTCCATAACCCATTTTGTCTGCAAGGCGTATCTCTGTCTCTCACCTGTCACATGGCTCCCTGCCTGAGGTCCGGAGTTCTATTCCCAGTAACCTTATAGTGGCTCACAACCATCTGTAATGAGATCTGGTGCCCTCTTCTGGCCTGCTGGCATATATGCTGGCAGAAACTGTTTACATACTAAATAACTAAATCTTTAGACAGGCTGGGGTGGCACACACCTTGAATCTCAGCACTTGGGAGGCAGAAGCAGGTGAATTTCTATGAGTTGAGGCCAAACTGTTCTACAAGAGCTAGTTCCAGGACAGGCTTCAAAGCTACAAAGAAACCCTGTGTCGAAAAACCAAAAAAAGAAAAAAATAAAAAGACCCAGACATAAATTCACATACCTATAAATACCTTATTTTTGATAAAGAAGCCAGAAATAACTGGAGTTGGTGATGCTCACCTTAAATCCCAGCCCTTGGGAGGCAGAAGCAGGCAGATCTCTGTGAGTTCTAGGACAGCCTGGGGCTGTTATACAGTGAGAATCTATCTTGAAAAACCAAAAGAAAGCCGGGCGGTGGTGGCGCACGCCTTTAATCCCAGCACTCAGGAGGCAGAGGCAGGCGGATCTCTGTGAGTTCGAGACCAGCCTGGTCTAC
>NW_026069244.1:0-8546 GCF_014885135.2 Alexandromys fortis
GGTGGTTTGTTGTTGTGGTTTTTTGGTTGTTTTTTGAGATAGGGTTTCTCTGTAGTTTTGAAACCTTTCCTGAAACTCACTCTGTAGACCAGGCTGGTCTCAAACTCACAGAGATCCACTTGTCTCTGCCTCTTGGGTGCTGGGATTAAAGGTGTGCAGCACCACCTGGCTCCTACTGTTTCTAATAAGTTGAAGTCCTGCCTTTTCTTACTCCACCAGAGTAAACAGTCATAGAATTCCCCTCCCCATGTTTATTACTCCACAACACATCTTTCTTCTTTAATAATTTCTCTGCTTGTATCTGAAGGATAGCTATGAGGAACAGAGGAACCTTGAAGGGTGAAGAGAAGCATTCCAATCTCATTTTTCTGTCAACCCATCTTTTTAGACAGCCATATAACTCTTCCACTTAAACATTTGTTTGCATTTCTCCCTACCAGAGATAAAGCATGTGTAATTTTACCTTCTTTGATTTGAAATACAAGTAATTTAAAGTGATAAACCCTTCCAAAACACAAAGTTCAATACTGAAACCAAAGAAATGAGGGCTGGAGAGATGGCTCAGCAGTTAAGAGCACTGGTTGTTCTAAAGGATTTGTGTTCAATTTCCAGCATCCACATGGCAGTTCACAACTGTCTGTAACTCCAGTTCTAGGGAGTTTGTTTCAGAACTACTCAAGTTGGTAAAAATAAAGCAACGTATATGAATATTTAGTCAATACAATAGTTTTCAGATTGTAAAGCCCACAGATTGTTCATATTCAACAATAAGATTAGACACATAGGAAATTAAAACAATGTTTTTCTCAAACTGCTAATTAAATAAATGCTATGAGCATCCTAGTTTGGTGTCTATAAAAACCCTTCATCAAGGGATGTTATAATAGAATTATATTAGTTACATTTTCAGTAATAAAACAAAGGAGAGATGTCTATTAATTAAAAATCTTTACTCAGGCTGGAGAGATGGCTCACATGGAAAAGCACTTACTGCCAAGCCTAATGGTCTGAGTACAACCCCTAAAACCCAAAGAGAAAACTAACTCCTACAAACTGATCCCTGAGGTCCAATTGTGTGCTATGGTACAGACAGGGCCATGTGTGTGTATGTAATAAAAAGCTTTTAAACTATTTACTCGATCAAATATTCTTCTGCACATATAGCCACAAATTTATCTGTAGATATAAAAGTAATTACTTCTTCTTCTGGTTCATTCACTTCACTTTCATTTCCAGACTGTTCTTCAGTTTCAGCTCCTCCTACTTCTTCTTCATCATCCTCTTCAAGATTTTCCCCTTCTGTCATAGAATCTTTGGACTCCTTGTCATTTACTAGGCCTTGAAAACAGGACAAAAGTAGGAAAATACATTTAGAAAGATAAACACTATAATATCATTTTTTAAACCAACACTTTACTTAAAAATTATTAATTAAATAATCAAAAGCCATTTTCTCAGAATAAATGATCAGAATTGAAAATAATTGTAAGAAACACTGCAAAAAACTATACATTTGCCTCTAGACTAGAAAAATAATATGTAAGTATGTATATACCTCTTTTCCCTTTTCTTAAAGCTTCAAATACTTAAAAGAGTATCCTATCCCGTCAAAACTCTGTCTCAGACATATATAAAAAAGACCCATGGCCACAGTCTACAAATAATAGTTCAGCAAGCTCCAAAACTACAAAAATAAAATAAAAATCAAGTCACTTTAATGGAGAAATTACATTTGGCTATCAATTTCAATGCACTTTAAAAAGGAAAGAATTACTAATAATGTGTACTAGTCTTTGCATTTTATGAGTATCAAATGTCAGAGTTTGAATTACTAGACAAATCAGTAACAACAAAAATTTACTCTAGTGCTCTAAGCCTAAGCAACTGGAAAAATTATTTAAGCACAGAGCAATTAATGTACCTATTTTCAGTCTACAGGGAAAAAGAGAACAGATGAATAAAGTTCAGAAGTACCTAATTTTAAAGCAAAATTCATACTGAAGACCAACAGATAGTGTCTCGGGTTACGTTTCCATTAATAGAAGTATTTATTTATTGCTTACTAGCTTTCATACATAAAAGTAGTAGATTTTATATGTGTGTATGTGTGTGTATATGTATGTTGTGTGTATATCATGTCATGGCATAAGTGTTGAGGTCAGAGGACAACCCACAGAAGTCAGTTCTCTCCTACCATGTAAGTTCCAGGAACCAAAGTCAAGGTCAGGTTTGGTGGCAAGCATCCTTACCTGTTGAGCCATCTTGCAAATCCCTAACTAGATTTTAAAAACAAAGCATTTGGGGGCTGGAGAAATGGCTCAACGGTTAAGAGCACTGACTGCTCTTCTAGAGGACCCAGGTTCAGTACCCCAAACTCACATGACACTTTGCACCTGTCTGCAACTCCAGGACCCAACACCCAACACCCATACATAGTAAAATACCAATGCACATAAATAATAATAAAAACATTTTAAAAACCAAAATATGACTGATAATTATCAAAGGCAAAGTCAGTTTATAATCTAAATGTTACCAGTAAACATATCAACACAGAGATAACTTCTGTGATATGAAACATTACATCATTGTCCTCCCTTCTTTAAATATGCATCACTGAGAAAACAATATGTAAGGAACCGTTTTGATAGTAATGCTTCCAAAGTATCAGGAAAAATATTATTTCTAACATTTTCATTTGTACTGCAACAAAGCTTCAAAACCAATTTTTAAGTATTGCTTTTTGCATTCGCTCAACTATATAATAACTAAACTATGAATTCCTAGGAAATTGTCAAGTAAACAATGTATATAAACCATGCAAAATACAGACAAAATTTAGAATATTAAAATGTTAGAAGTATACTTGGGGAACAAAATAAAATGCATTTATCTTTCAACTTGAATTGCTTCATGACTCAGTTTTTTCTGCTTATCACAGGAGTGGTAACAGCTGCAAAGCCTCTGTTCAGGTGGTTTAACGTGTATTTCTCTGCTTAGTTGAACTTATCCTCCATATATTTGGAAGTCACAAGAGCATGTGTTTTTTATCCTGTCTTATACCTTAGCTGGTGCTTTAATTTGAGCTTTGTTTGTCACACATAAGTAATACCTCCATCATTCTGGCAAACAAACCGTATTCATTAGAACATATATGTCATGTTCATTTACCTTTCCTTACAGATGCTAGCCTATCAATTTGCTTGTGCACTTCATATAAAAGTGATAATAACTTGGCATGGAAACAATTTTTCTCTTAATTTCAAACTGTATAAAATGTGTGCATTTTGTTGGGTTTTGTTTATTTTGTGGATTTGTTATCTTGTTTTTCTGGGACAGAGTCTCCCTTAATATTCATACTGGCCTTTGACTCTTTGCCTCTGCCTTCCGAGTGCTGAGATTACAGGTGTATGCCACTGAACCACATATACAGAAAATTTCAAACAACCAAATTTATTATTTTTGGGTGCATTCTTCTACAATTTAAAATTGGGAAACACTGGTACTAAATCATATTTAAGCCTTTAAAAAATAAATATTTAACACATTTGGTTCACTGGTTTTCCTTATTCTATTTTTAAAAATCCTTATTCATCATATGCTAAATTGCCTTATTTATTATTAATTAGAACTAGTTTTGGACCTTTAATAGCTTTTGGCTTTGTTTTCAATTTAAATATATTCTTTTGCTCTAAAACATACTTATTTATTTATATATCTTATTTTCTTTCATTTTTGTATTTTTATGTTTTTATTTTTCCAGACAGGGTTTCTCTGTGTATCCCTGGCTGTCTTTGAACTTACTCTGTAGATTAGGCTGGCTTCCAACTCACAGAGATCCGCCTGCCTCTGCCTCCTGCGTGCCAGGATTAAAGGCCTGTGTCACCACCACCTGGCTTGAATATTATTGTCACTTCTCTCTCATCTGTTCTTTGCAGTACTAGTTGGAACTCCCAAAATAAAATTAAATAATATCACTTTGGCTTTATTTGTAATTAAAAAAGTCTTAGCCCCCTTTTCGTTCTATTCTATCTACCTAAACAAATGAAAGTCACTTTAAAAAATAAGTGATATAAAATGAGAAAAACCTTAGAGTCAAACAATAGAATTAAGTAACTAAGGCAAATTCAAACAAAGGAATATAATCTATTTAAAAAAAAAAACCCAAAGATTTAAAAAAGTCCAGTTACAAAACTGCAAAAACCATGAAAAATAAAAAAATACAAAGTATATCAACACATCATTCTTTCTGAATGCAATAAGTGATTTTCTTTGAATTATTCAGAATAACTGCCATAAACATCTGTGATAATACTGTAAATGGTTTAAGACATTAAAAAAATAATTTTAGTATTTCCCACTAGCTTCACTCTTTGCACTGGATGCTATAAAACTAATATGAGGCGTTTCCAGGTGCATAAAGACAAACAATAAAAGGCAAAAATATTATACAATGCTATAGTCTATTAACAGAAAGCTTACTTAAAATATATCCTTTGCATATAACCTCTTCCTTTTATCTAACCTCTAAAATCAGGAGGAAAACAGAGACAACTTGGCACAGACCCATTTTAAGTGCCACCATATTTAGAGTTTCAAACCATATATGGTAATTCATTTTTTGCTCTTTGGGCTCCCCAAAAGAAATTCAAAGTCTTTTAACTCTTTAATTTACAAAAAAAATAATCTTTTCTCTATCCTTATATGCAATTGAACCATTTATGAAAATTTCTGGGCTCTAGGCTACACTTTAACAATTTAAAAACATATAAAGAATATGAATACTTAAAATGATAAATATAAGATGATAAGCTTTGCTGAAGTGTTTATGTAATTGGAAATCTGAAAAGAAAAAGAAATTGGGTAACTTGGGTCAAGGTTGAAAAGCCAAGATTCACCCTAGGTCTTTGTGAGGTGAGCAACAGAAAAGTACTTGCACAGTCAGTTGGCAGGAATTTGAAAAAATCAGGCAAGCACAAGCATGTTCTCCAAATGAGGAATTACCTTGGAGATAGCAACTTACCAATATTCTGGATGCCTGGGATAGGGAGGGGACTATTATTTATGCCCCCTTTACTTTAAACTGATTCTTGAGACATATAACCTAATAAAGTAATAGCATAAGTGTAACTGAAACTAAAGATGTGCATGAACATTCTACATGCTAATGAGAAATAAAATAATAGTTTTACCAATCCTGAAAACATAACTTTGAAAATATTACAATAAAACAGATAAGACAGAAGAGCTGTTAGCATACAAACTAGGTTGGCATGACTAGACCTTGTACTTGTTACCTGGTGACAGAGCTAGTATACTGCTGTATTCCACAGGGGGTGACACACAAATGAGGTTAAGTCTTCTACAACTACCTCAGAAGGATGAAGAGAATTGTAAAGATAATCTTCTAGCAGCGCATTTTCTCTAGACTCTGAAGGACAGCCAACTCTACTAACGAATAAGATCGGAAATTTTGTAGAGTTACTCCAAACTTTAAAGTGGTACTCCCTTCCACACTCCAAAGCCCGTGTGTTCTCAGGAATAATAGCAGTTGAAAATATGCTATACATATGAGACCTTTCATCCAAAGGCTTGATCAGAAACCAGAGTCTAAAATTAAGAGCAGTTCACAAGATTGTATTTTTTTCTTCACTATCACTTGCTTTAAGTCCTGCTTGACTGTTTTTTTTTTTTTTTTCAATCTGAGATCACTTAGTGAAACCAAATAGGTCACAAAGGTCTCACCTAACCCTATTATGCAATACTCAACATCAAAGATACAAAGTATGCAAATACAAAACTCTGACTGGAAACATTACAAAACAGATTCTAGAGACAATCTGACCAAATCCCCTTCATTTTCTCTCTGTAATGAATTGCTTACCTAGTTTTATTAAGAATTCTCGTTCCAAGTCTTGTACCTGCCTGATGGATTCTTCCAGAGAATTACAGAGTTTGATCTTTGGTCTTAGAAGTTCTAGTGTATCACTGATCATGTAATCTATATCAATAGGAAATGGATGGTCTTTTGTCCAAACCTCCAAACTTTTCTTCCACCAAACATAACGCTGATAACAAATGAAAAGTAAAATTTAGCTATAAGAAATTAATAACAAAAATTTAAAATAGTAAGTTGTATTGTAATGTTACCTAGTTAAAATAACTAAGTTAAAAGACTGAACAAGAAACCTATACTTTTTATTAAAGGTCAACAGCAATGATCCTAATCCCAATCATTTCCTCCTATCTATGTAATTTTTGAGCCAGTTGTTGACTTTAGTCAAACATTTTTATTCTGGCTGTCATAGGTTTAAAAAAAAAAAAAGAAAGAAACAGACATGGAAAAAGTATAAACGAAATGCCAAATACTCTTTCAGGTACTCTGAAACAAAAGTAGAAAACCCATTTCCACACCCCGTAGTTGACACATTTAACTTTATAGAAGCAGATTCGATGCCACAGTTTTGATAAATTGTCATTATTTTTTCTATGCTATTTGCTTCGATATTTTTTTTAAAAAGGTCATTAAAGTATCTGAGGATTGAACTTTTTGAAAAATATAAGTAAATTATGAACATTTACTAAACAGCTACCATGTACATGCTACTATGTAGATATTTCTCCTCTATACTAGTGTGTTCCATCATTTTACCTGCTCATGTTCTATTCCTAATATATATTAACAAGTAGCACAACCTAAGCATATATATATTATAAAAAATGTTTTTTTATAAAAAATATATTCTTGCTAGCACAAACGTGTTCTTCTTCCTCTTCACCTTGTGGCCTAGGCTCTTGTTATTCAAAGTGTGGGTCTCGCCAGGAAGCTTATTAAAATGAAATGTAGATTAAGTTCCAATAATTTTAGCAATGTCCCAGATAATACACATGCACTTGGAGTTCAGCATTTTTTTTAACCTGCCTTCTAGAACCTTCTAAAACATAACCTATACTCTATTCTAGTGAGATATAACAACCTCACCACAGAGGGCTGACATTTTCATATTCTAGGCAGAATAAAAATCTCATCTCTGAAGCCTAACTCTTGTTTTTCTATCAAACTAACTTGGAAAACACCTTTGTTGATTTTCAGTCCGGGGTATTTCTGTGTGGCTCTTGTATCTGAGGCTGAAATAGCAGACATCAAAAAAGGATTCTCTTCTCAAAGAGACTCTACTTTGGATATTAATACTTACAGCCATCTCTTTCAAGCATAACTCAGGTATTTAATATAGACATCTCCAGTTTAAGACAGTCCTTACATAAAACAGACTTTTGACTCCCAAACCTGCAAATTCCTTCCCTCTTGCTCATAAATTCATAAAATAAGGCAGTAGATACAGGAGTAGGATTAAGTTAAAAATGAAATTCCCCAACATTATTTACTCCCAGATCAATTCTGGCTACTATGTGAAAGCATTTCCAATGCCTGGAGTTATAATACTTCTTCTCAAGAGGTAAACTGCTAACAACTGTGGTTGTGTATGATCGAATACTATTGATATTTACTCAGCAACAACTTAAGCATTTGATGACGAGCTGTTCTTTCTAATTAATACTTATTATATTGTATTTTACAGGGAATGATGACTGAGGTATGTGCAACCAATCTAGAAGTTACCGTGTGTGATACAAACTTTACAGAAGTTGTACAATTACACCTATATTTGTACTGAATTTAATTTACGCCATACTTAATCTAAATCGAATTATGGAATAAATAAAATATAAAAAGCACAACCCAAGAGTTTACTAATAAATGCATTTGGTTTCTGAAATATAAATGTTTACATGATCTCCTATTTCTCTAAATAGGTTAGTAAGTAAACAATTAAGCAGATTAAATTGGATCTTTTAGAAACAAGCATTTTGGATATAAACTAAAACATGCATGAGAGAAGAATGTTATCAAGTTGCAAGTAGCTGGTTGTGGCAATGCATATCTATGATCCCAGCACTTGGGAAGCTGGGGCAGGAGGGTCATGAATTCAAGGCCAGGTGACACACTTGCTCAAAAAACAAACAAACCCAAAACCTTCAGGTACTTTAAGAATTACTGTATCAAATACCATAATCTATATACTGTGCCAAATTCACAATCTACATAATTCTCAAAATTAGCAACCAATCATTATTGATAATAAATGCTGCAAAAAATTAGAGTGTGTTTGTGTATGAATCCATCACACAATTAATTTAAGGTCTCTACAATAAGTACAACCTAATTTTGAACATATATAAACATATATCATGTCTTTGTTAAAATTTTTGTTGTATATTCATTCAATGATACCACACTGCATATTGTGCTTACATACCTGAAAATATACAAGGAAGCAGTCAAGTTTTCGTTTACTGGAACCTCTGTCAAAGTACTGGCCACAGGTATCCAAAATAGTACATACTAATCTAATTCTGAACAGATGCTCAGGAGGGTCCAGTGAACTTGGAGAACCATCAGGGTTGACACCAAATGAAGTAAAAGAATAAAGAGTTCTGAAAATAACCGCTGATTCCACCATTCTGTAATTATAAAGTTCTCCTAA
>NW_026069245.1:0-2937 GCF_014885135.2 Alexandromys fortis
ATGGGCAAGCAGTGTTTAAAAGAATACAGTTTGTGTGTTGTTATTTCGGGCATAAGCTAGCCAGGCGGCTGGGGTGCTGGGGACGCAGCCCCGCCTCTCCTATTTCAACATATAAAATAAAATATGTGACTTGACTTGTGTATGCATTCTCACAGTAGCCTAAAGGGATATAAAACTTAGTTTACATTCGCGAACTTAATTTACACTAGACACAATGCTGTGTATGTTGCAAGTACTCTCCCGTCCGAATTACAGCAGCCCTGGCAGGGGAGACTTTAGTATCACATTTTACATTTGACAGAGGAAAAACTCTGAAGCTCAAAATGATTAAATAATTTGCCTCATGTCATCCTTCATAGACCAGACATCCAGCCATGATAGTCTGCTTTCACAACTGGGCTAATTACATACACTACAGCAAACATTATCACTGGACTGAACATAAGGTGTTCTCACATGTCTAAGACTTTTATAAATACCCGTCTCCCACAATTTTATCCATAAGGCAATAATCTAGTCACACACAGCTTTCTAAATAGCTAGAGCATCTTACAAAATACTTTCAGAAATTGTTTTTCTTGGAACTCTATTTTTAACATTTCAACCACAATTTCATTTGTTAGAATGACTTTTATTTTTAAAATCAAAAGAAAAAAAAATGTTCATTCCCATCCTCCAAAAATTTCAGAGCAGGCCATCAGAGTATAATAGCATTCACATATAATCCCCGCTATGAGGAAGCCAGGGCAAGAGGGTATAGGATAAAAAGACTATTAATCTCAGATATTTTGCATTGGTATGGATTTTGGTATATTGATACAAATTTAAAGTTAATTTTGTTCCACTGTGTATATGCTTCCATTCTTGTTTGGGGTATTGTGCTTATGAAGCTGATTTAAAAATGCAATTTTGCAATCATACTCAGTCATACTCAAGGAGGAGGTTGAAGAGATGGCTCAGCATTCAAGAGCACAGGCCTTCCAGAGGATCCAGGTTCAATCCCAGTACCCACGCTGTGACTTACAACAATCTTTAACTCCAGTTCCTGGGCACTCAATGCCTTCTTCTGACATCTGTGGGCACCAATACCCACAAGGAGTATGCAGACATACATACAGGCAAAACACTAATATACATGATTGTTTTTAACTAGGCTACCTGGAAATTTCAACGTTTCTTTTTAAAGGTTACTTTTTATTTATTTGCTTGTTGTTTTTGTTTTGTGATATTTTGAAACTGTGTCTTGCTGTGTAGCCTTAACTGGCTCAGTCTCACCACACTGGTCTCAACTCATAGAAATGTAACTGCCTCTGCCTCCTGATTGCTAGGATTAAAAGTATGAACTATTACTTCTGGAACCATTTGTTTGGGTTTTTTTTTCATTTTTTGGCATTTATGTATTATGTGCATGATCTCATACAAGCCATGACATGTGTGTGGAGATCAGAAGACAATGTTTCGAGTTGGTGCTCTCTATCCAACATGTGGGTCCTAGAGAAAGAACTAAGGTCATCAGGCTTAGTGGCAAGCATTGTGACCTGCTTAGCCATGTCACTATCCCTGTTTGCTTGTTTTCAAAGATAGGTCTTGCTGCGTAGCCCAGACTGATTTCAAAAATGCAATCCTCCTGCCTCAGCTTGCTAAGTGCTGGGGATTCACCTATATACAAGCTACCAGAAGGCTTTTGTTTGTTTATTTATACAATTGACCATGGCCTGAGGCTATTTGTGTGATATTTCTACAGCAAAAAAAATTTCATCTCTGGTTGTTTTTGTTTTGGTTTGGTTTGGTTTGGTTTTTCGAGACAGGATTTCTCAAATGTCTTTACTATCCTAGAACTCATTCTTGTAGACCAGGCTGGCCTTGAACTCACAGAGATCTGCCTGCCTAGGCCTCCTGAGTGGTGGGATTAAAGGCATGAGCACCACCGCCTGGCTTCATCTCTGCTTTTCTGATAGGATTTTAAATTATTAACAGTAGTAACAGATTAGCAGTTTCTTAGAAGATTACTAGTAATTGTTCCCTGCTAAAGCAAAAGTCTGTTTAATAATTTAATTCTATACATTACTGCTGATTGTTGTTTCAATCTCAAAATTGTAGATAATTGAAAAAACATTATAAGTCACATTACAGTTTAAATCCTAGTCCTGAAACTTAATGTATGGTTATAGGCAGAATATTTAAACTCTCTGAACCCAAGTTTCTGCATTTTTATCCTGTATTTTAGAGATTTTGGGTTTTATTTTTGTGTATGTGTATGTGTACACACATGCCCACATATATTTATACCATGTATTTACAGGTGCCTATGGAGGCTAGAAAGGCACCTGACACAGGTGCTGGCAACTAAACTAGGGTCCTCTGAAAGAGCAGTAGACAATGCTAACCACTGAGCCATCTCTCCAGCCTCTATCCTACATCATCTTCATAATTAAAATACTAAAAAGATAACAATCGAATTGTTAGAGTCGAGGACAAGTATGATATCTCTTACCTGGGACATCTTACCTAGTAACCATGAGCAAAATTGGTTTTTATTACTGGAAAATTCAAGTTCAATGAGTGAAGCCATTGGTAAAAGAACCATTAAATATATCCCACAGAGAATATTTACTCTTAGTTGAAAACACTACACACGTGAAGCTGACAAGAGGCTCAGCAGATAAAGGCATCTGGCAAGCATGGTAAGTAGAGTTTGACCCCCAGGACTCAGAAAGTAGGAGAATCGACAAACATGAAATGTGGCACAGAGGGTACACATATTTAAATAATTTTTTTAAAAAAAGATTAAGCCAAATTATTTAAATTTCATGCGTAATAAAAAAAAGTTGAAGGCCAGTGATAGTGAACAGATCTTTAAATCCCAGCAGAGATGGGAGGCAGAGACAGGATCTCTGTGAGTTCAAGGCCAGCCTGGTCTACAAAGTGAATTCCAGT
>NW_026069245.1:7372-8685 GCF_014885135.2 Alexandromys fortis
GGTAAGCGCACCTTGGGGTGCTTACACACATCATTAGAAATGGGCTAGTCCAGGTGCGAGAATTAGCCTGTAAGGGCTAGAGTTCATGGGCCAAGCAGTTCTTAAATGAACACAGTTTGTGTGTTGTTATTTCGGGCATGAGCTAGCCAAGCGGCCGGGGTGTTGGGGACGCAGCCCCGCCGCTCATATTTCAACACTCACTGGTTCACCATGAGTTCAGTACCTGGAACCAACATAATATAAAGAACCAATTCCTAAAAGTTGTCCTCTGACTTCTAAACACACACACACACACACACACACACACACACACACACGGGAGTGAGTGGACAGGGAGAAATTTTTTTTAAAAAATTAAGAACTCATTCAACATAAACCACATGCTGTTAAACCGCATAAAAGGAGCATTTAGTGGGGCTAAGGGCTTCTCATCTAGCTTGCTGACTTCAAGGAGCAATTGGTGAAATAAAAGACAGATACAGCACACAGCAATAAAGCACAGCACAAAGTGCAGGCACTCGAGGGGCCCCATGTAAGCTGGGTAGTGAAGTTTTATGTACAGACAACTTGACCGTGAAGAATGAAGATTTTTGGATTAACTGATTTGCAGGGTGGTCTTAATATTTTATATATGTGCCACACTACATCAATTTTTCTCTTCTAGGCAGATGACACCATGACACTCTACACTCTACAAGGTACTGGCAGCAGTGACTGCTTCCCCACATATATGAACACCGCCTCCACTCACTCACTCTCTACAGACACTAGCACCACTTCCTCCCGTACCATCCCAGATGGGTGTGGGAGTAAGAATATACCCAAGGCCGGCCAAATATTTACAAGTGTTATAACCTCTTAATGAAAAGTTGCCTTTATTAGTATGGCAACATCTTATCTCTTCATCTCTCTAACTAGCTTTGGCTTGAAGCTTACTTTATCCCATATAAGGGCAGCTATGTCTACTTATATACAGCTTCCATTTGCCTGGCAATATTTTTCCATCTTTTGATATTGAGTTTTTTGCTATCTTTGCTGGCTAAATACATTTCTTGAAGACAACAAATACTTGGTTTTTACTATTTAATCCAGTCCATTAGTCTATACCTTTTTAATGGTAGGTTGAGGTCATTTATATTGAAAGTTATTATAGAAAGGATTTTGTTATTTCCTATTAATGTGTTTAATGATGATCTGTTTTGCTAATTATTGGTATTTCTTTTCTTTCCTCCCACACTACTTTGGAGGTTGTCAGGTCTTGTATCTTATATGTTGCTCTCATTGGTTAACTAATAAAGAAAACTGCTTGGCCT
>NW_026069246.1:0-4063 GCF_014885135.2 Alexandromys fortis
GGCGGGGTCAGAAAATTGCGAAATTTCAGAAAAGAAACCGCAACCTCTAGTCCGGTATCCGGTGCAGCAGACTCGTCGCGTCGGCAGGACTGGACAGATCCCCGTCGTCCCGCGGTCCGGACTGGACTGGTCCCCGTCGTCCCGTGGTCCCGCGGTCCGGATAGGACCCGCTGCATCGCCGCACCTTCCCGCGGCTGATTCTGCTGGAGCGCGGTACGACGCTGAAGCACCCTGTCCGGACTGCGGGACGACAGGCACGGGTCCCCTATGGACCGCGGAACGGTGTGGCGGGTCCACCGCGGGACACCGCGTCGGGTCTACCATGGGACGAGGTTGACGGGTCCCGTCCGGACCACGGGAAGACGCTGACGGTCCACCTCGGGACGATGCGACCGGTCCACCGCGGGACGACGCGGACAGGTTTCGTCCGGACCGCCGGACAACGCTGACGGGACCAGTCCGGACATCAAGAGGACGAGTCGTGTCCAACGCGGGACGACATGGACTGGTCCCATCCGGACGGCCGGTCGACGCGGCGGGTCGACCAAGGGACAATGCGGCAGGTCTACCGTGGGACCATGTGGCGGGTCCACCGCGGGACGACGCGAACGGTTCCCGTCCTGACGGCCGGACGACGCGGCGAGTCCACCGCGGGACCACTGTTTCTCACTCTCACCGGAGCCAAAGGAGAAGAACCAGGCAGAAGCAGAAACGCTACTGACGCCAAACGCAGTCCAGCGGGCATGCTGCACCTCCGCCCGCTGGCGTCGCTGTGGCGCCGGAACTCAGAGTCACCGCGTCCACGCGATTCCCGGGGCACGGAGCTAGCATTAAGAGGTTCCCAGGCCACGGTGTCGCTGTCCACGAGTGCGCGGATTCCTGCGCCAAGCCCAATTCCCATCTGACGTCTGCTCGCTCGAGCAGCAATCCGACGGTGATTTTCAAAGGGCGTTCGTGATTTTCTGCCACTGTTTTTTCGTTTAGAGACCTGAGTCAAACTCTGTATGTAAGGCTGCTGCGGGATTCGATCCGCACGACCAAGCAGAAGAAGGATTCAGGTCCGGAGAGGATGACGGGCGGGACAAGTGCTGAGCTCACGAATGGGAGGACGGAGTAGGGACGAGTCTGAAGCCCCCCACCCCCGTGCTCCCAGAGTGCCGCGATTCCCTTTCTCCTTTCGTGTTCGCGTCCTGTAAGTTCGGTTCCGTCTTTTCTATACACGCCATTGTAACTTCACCCGGATACCATTCCGTAGAAGATTCAAGTGCCAGCTTCTGTGGACAAAGACACGTTTTGTTCGGGCAACGGTCCAAAGACATCCAACCCGCACCGCGTGGAAGATGACGGATTCGGTTTTGCCCCGCCCCCAACCCCTGAATCTCCATCGCGCCTGAGGTGCCTTCCTCCTGCCAAAGGTGTTTGGGGACTTTCACGGGGTCAGGACTCAGTAAGGCCCTGTCTCCGACGGCCTTCTTCGTCGCCTCCTTTTTTAGCGGTGGGTCACGACGCAGCTAAGGTCCCTCCGCGTGGACCCACTGCGGTCAAACGCCGGGCCACGGCTGCCCGACCGTTTCTCACTCTCACCGAGCCAAAGGAGAAGACCCAGGCAGAAGCAGAAATGCTACTGAGGCCAAATGCAGCTCAGCATGCCGGCTGCACCGCCGGCCGCTGGCGTCGCTGTGGCGCTGGAACTCAGCTTCACAGCGATTCCCAGGGCAAAAGCTAGCACTAAGAAGTTCCCAGGCCACGGTGTCGCTGTCCGCGAGTGCGCGGATTCGTGCGCCAAGCCGAATTCCCATCTGACGTCAGGTCGCTCGAGCTGCAATCCGAAGGTGATTTCCAAAGGGCGGTCGTGATTTTCTGCCACTGTCCTTTCGTTTAGAGACCTGCATCAAACTCTGTATGTAAGGCTGCTGCGGGATTCGATCCTCACGACCAAGCCGACGACTTGGACCGGTGCAAGTCTGCAGTTGAAGATTTAGGCCAGTGCGCAGCTAAGTACGGGTCCCGGGTGTGGTGGAGGGTTGGAGCGTATGGTGAGTACGGGTCCACAGCAGATGACCGACGAGACAAGTGTGGAGCCGGCCATAGGGACGATGGGGGCAAGTCTGCACCGGATACTGTAAGTCAAGAGGCGGCGGTTTTTTTTTTTTTTTTTTCTGAAATTTCGCAATTTTCTGATCCCTCCTCCCTTCAAGACTACAAATACACAGGCCTGGAGGACCCTGAAGCAGGATATGCTGCCTGCCCCAGTGCACGCGTTGCTGTTCTCCCCGCGCAAGTGCTGCCCAAGCGATGGAGACCACGGAGCAGAGGTTCCAAGGCAGACCACCAAGGAGGAGAGTGCGGATCCGAAGACCAGGGCGAAACTGCTTCCATAGACCTGTTGTAATCTGCTGCTTACAAAGGGGCCTTGCCCGGATCCGACTAAAGGTTTGAGTCCAGATCTGACAACCGGTGCAAAACCGCAACAGGTGAATGGGGTGAGTGTGCAGCCAGGGAGAGTTGTGTGTTCCGAACCCAGAAAGGGTTCTGGTCCAGAGCTGACAATGTGTATGTGACGAGAGCAGAGGGCAGAGATGATTGTGGAGCCTATGATGGAGGCGAGGTTGGAGCCAAGGAATGGGAACCCGTCTGCTTCAGATGCCATATATCAAGACGTCATGGTTAAGGTGAATTTGGCAGGCAATGGATGGAGCTAGAAAAAACATCATTTTGAGTGAGGTAACCCAGACCTAGAAAGGCAATTATCACATGTACTCACTCATAAGTGGTTGTAAAATATACAGCAAAGAAAACCAGCCCACAAATCACAATTCCAGGGAATCTAGACAACAATGAGGACACTCTGAGAGGCTTACATAACTATAATCTACATGGCAAGTAGAAAAAGACAAGATCACCTGGGTAAATTGGGAGCATGGGGACCTTGCCAGAGGTTTGAAGGGGAAGAGAAGACTAGGGAGGGGAGCAAAGAAAAATGTAGAGCGCAATAAAAAATCAATAAAATAATAAAAAATGAAAAATAAACTTTTGGGAAATGACAAAAAATTCAACAAATGGTTCTCAAAAACTAAATAGCCACAAGAAGAATGCACCTAGATCTGACTCTTTATCACCGTATAGGGACACCATTCAACACAGATCAATTCTTCCTATGGAAGTCAAAACTCTAAAGGTGGCAGATGAAAAAGTACCCCAAACTCTCATGATCCCTCATGGGCAAGCACTTGCTGAGCAGGACTTCAGCACTAAGACATACTGCTACCAACTGCAAGAGGGACATTATGAAACTGAAATTCTGAGGTCCAGCAAAGGCAGTGGTCTAATGTCCACCGAACAGAAGAAACTCGTTGATAACTTTTCATCTGGTATTGTATTAGTGTCTACAATCCAAAAAGCACTCAGCCTTTAAAAAACCTTTTTAAAGTAATTCTATGTCTCACTTAGGTTTGATTTCTATGTGTATTAGTGCTTTGCCTGCATGCTTGTCTATATGTGGGTGTCAGATGCTCTGGAATTCGATTTACACAGTAGTGAGCTGACAAGTGTGTGCTGGGAATTTAACCTGGGTCCTCTGGACAGGCAGCTGGTGCTCTCAACTGCTAATCATCTCTCCAGGACGCAGAAGTCACTTATCAAGGAAGAGAACATGGGATGACCCAAAGAACAAAAGGTCCAGCAAAGTGATCATGTCATTGGCAGAGGCAGCAGCACACCTGTGATATTCATCCTTGCTAGCCAGCTGAGAGAGGCGCTAATACCACTGAGATCCATCTAAACCAGTCAGGGCGGCAGTGGTGGTCATCAAGAAAGCAAAGGAGAACTAATGCTGGGGAGAAGGTGTGGGGAGGGGGTATCAGGGCCAGCAGGATACAAAAGGTGGTCCCTGATAAACCTAGGGGAGAGCAATGGAAGAGCAAGAGACAGGAGAAGTGAAGGCAGGACCGTATTTCTGATCAAACCGCCCTTAATTATTTCCTCAGAAGCTGTTATATAGCAAATGGGCAGGGGGAAGAGAGATGTGTCAACTCTGTTGGAATTCAGGCATGGGGACATCGCA
>NW_026069246.1:13028-13499 GCF_014885135.2 Alexandromys fortis
AGACGATGCTGACGGGGTCCCGTCCGGACAGCTGGACGATGCGGAAGAGTTTCGTCCGGACAGCTGGACGATGCAGAAGAGTCCCGTCCGGACCGCGGGACAATGCTGACACACCCCGTCCGGACCGCAGGACGAAGCGGCAGGCCCACCGCGGGACAATGCGGACTGGTCACGTCCGGACAGCTGGACGATGCGGAAGGGTCCCGTCCGGACCGCGGGACGAAGAGGAATGAGGGACGACGCGGCGGGTCGATTGCTGGACTACGTGGACGAGTTCCGTCCGGACCGCGGGACGACCAGGCGGGTCCACTGCGGGACCAAGCAGACGGGTCCCGTCCGGACAGCTGGACGATGCGGAAGGGCCCCTTTTGGACCGCGGGACGATGCTGACGAACCCCTCTGGAACGCAGGACGATGCGGCGGGTCCCGTCCGGGCCTTGGGACAACGCGGCGGTTCCACCGCAGGACGAC
>NW_026069247.1:0-689 GCF_014885135.2 Alexandromys fortis
TGTCTCATTGTCATGAAAAGCCCTAAGTTATTAAAACATTTAAATTACATATTCTGCAGTCTTTGAAAGATATGAAGAATGCCTATCTAACTGAAATATATCTCTATATATCTAGAAAATCTAACATGACTATAAGCTTGACTAGTATTGATGATTATCCATCAACAACCTATATTTCCTATTATATATTACATTTTTAAAATGAACTTTACAATCACAATACCTTAATAAAGAGCAGAAACACATATACATATAACAAAATTGACCTTAAAATCCATACCAATGTAAATTATTCATACCTATATCATATCCCCCTTTAAATGTAAAAGAACATTTATAAACAATATTTGGGAATATGGGCACATTTATTTCTCTCCAAACTGCTTCCTGCTTAATTGGGGCGCTGTTAATCAGGTCGTTTAGGGTATAACCTGTGTGTCTGGTTTATCTCAGTCGGCAGTTGAATGAAATAATTTTCTGAAGGTGTTCGTAGCAACCTTTCAGGAGGGCGTGGTCTATCATACCATATTGGGATAGACGCAATTTACAGGGTCTCATCCTCTGTGAAAACCAAATAAGACCCTTTCCATAGCATTATATCCTTAGACCCAAATTCTGAAGTCATACCCTCATGATATCCATTCTGGTTCCACTTGGCAGCCCATATAATGAAATGTCTCTCTGTACTT
>NW_026069247.1:6710-15811 GCF_014885135.2 Alexandromys fortis
GCCCTCTTAGGTTTTTAAGTGGATTTAGTCCAGCACGTTGGAGCGCCACTCTGTTGAAGAACAGCAGGCTGCATCCCCGGCACCCGGCTGCCCACATGGCTAGCTTATGCCTCGAAATAATTAGCGGAAACTGTATTCTTTTAAACACTGCCTGACCCATTAGTTCCAGCCTCTTATTGGCTAGCTCTTACATATTGATCTGACCCATTTCTAATAATCTGTGTAGCCCAAGAGGTGGCTTACCAGGAAAGATCTTAACCTGCATCTGTCTGGAGTGGGAGAATCATGGCGACTGCCTGACTCGGCTTCTTTCTCTCAGCATTCTGTTCTTTCTACTCCACCTACCTAACTTTCTGTCCTATTAAAGGCCAAGCAGTTTCTTTATTAATTAACCAATGAAAGCAACACATAGAAAAAAGACCTACCTCTATCACCACAGCTAGGCAGGCTTACAGCCTTAGGTTCCTAAGCCTTGAGCCTTTGGGGCTGGATTTTGTCCTTCCACTCACCAGCCCACAGCGCCTGAGACTCACAAGGTCCCCAAAGGCAGGGCAGGGCACGGGTTGACTGACATCCCCTCTCTCCCACAGAAGGCACTGTGGGTCCCACAGCTGGAATCAAGGAGTCGAAGTCCCCAGGACAGCTTCACCCATGAGGCTTCACAGGCAAGTTCTGTGCCAATAACAGCGACACCCTGGAGCTTCCTGCCAGCTCTCAAGCGCTGCTGCTGGGGTGGGTCCCCATGAGGCTGGTGCCTGCTCTCTATGGGCTGGTGGTCACTGAATGGACTGGCGCTGTGGGTGCTGGCCACACGGGTGCCCCGCCTGCCCATCTACCATCCTGCTCATGAACCTCGCTGTTGTGGACCTGCTGCTGGCCCTGGTGCTGCCACCACGCCTGGTCTACCACCTGCGTGGCCAGCACTGGCCCTCTGGAGAGGCTGCCTGCCGGATGGCCACAGCTGCCCTCTATGGCCATATGTATAGCTCAGTGTTGCTGCTGGCCGCAGTCAGCCTGGACCGGTACCTGGCCCCGGTGCATCCTCTGCGAGCTCGTGTGCTGCGTGGTCGGCGCCTGACCACCGGGCTTTGCTTGGTGGCCTGGCTCTCCGCAGCCACCCTGGCCCTGCCTCTCACTCTGCAGCGGCAGACCTTCCGGCTGGCCGGCTCTGATCGCATGCTGTGCCATGATGCTCTGCCCTTGGCTGAGCAGACCTCCCACTGGGGACCGGCCTTCACCTGCCTGGCCGTGCTGGGCTGCTTTCTGCCATTGCTGGTTATGGGCCTGTGCTACGGGGCCACCCTGCATGCACTGGTGGCCAGTGGCCAGTGGCCAGCGCTACGGCCATGCACTCAGACTGACGGCCCTGGTGCTGGCCTCAGCAGTGGCCTCTTTCACACCCAGCAACGTGCTGCTGGTACTGCACTATTCAAACCCAAGTCCTGAGGCGTGGGGCGATCTCTATGGAGCCTACATGCCCAGCCTGGTGCTCAGCACCCTCAACAGCTGCGTGGACCCTTTCATCTACTACTATGTGTCCCACGAGTTCAGGGACAAGGTACGGGCCATGTTGTGTCGCCAGCCAGAGACCAGCAGCTCCTCCCAGGCCTCCAGAGACTCTGGACGCCGAGGGACTGCCATTTGTTCCTCTACACTTCTGTGACAGGCGGCTGAGGCGGGGACTGGATCCCCTCTTAAGCTACACTCTTCTGAACCCTGAGGACATGACCTTATATGGAAATGCAATTGGTAAAACCGTCATTAGTGGAGCTGAGGTTCACAGAAGGGTGGTGGCCGATGCCCTTGTAGAAGAGGAGCCGTGGGCCCCAGTGCCGCACACCTGTCACCCTGGCACTAGGGGGGCCGAGGGAAGAGGTTATCTTTGACTACATAGTGAATTCAGAACTAGCCTGGGCTTAAAAAAAAAATACAGGGGCCAGGCAGTGATTGCGCACACCTTTAATCCCAGCACTCGGGAGGCAGAGGCAGGCGGATCTCTGTGAATTTGAGACCAACCTGGTCTACAAGAGCAAGTTCCAGGACAGGTTCCAAAGCTACAGAGAAACCCTGTCTCGAAAAAAAAAAAATACAGTGACAGAGCACAAGAATGTGTGACTACAGAGGCAGACAAGAGAGACGAGGTCACACATCAAGAGATGCTGAGGGTGCCTAGGGTCACCAAAGAGCAGAAGTGAGACCGTTTCTGCCTCAAAGCCTCAGAGGAACCCAGCCCGGGACACACTGATCTTGTCAAGGGGTCTCTCAGAATCGTGAGCTGATCAACTTTAAACCTTTGTGCTTTGTGCGTGTGTCTTTATGGTGTGTGTGTGTGTGTGTGTGTAGGTGTGTGTATAGGTATGTGTGTAGGCGTGTGTAGGTGTGTGTGTGTAGGCGTGTGTGTAGGCATGTGTAGGTGTGTGTGTGTAGGTGTGTGTGTAGGCATGTGTGTAGGTGTGTGTAGGTGTGTGTGTGTAGCGTGTGTGTAGGCATGTGTATGTAGGTGTGTGTGTAGGTGTGTGTGTGTGTGTAGGCGTGTGTGTAGGCATGTGTGTGTAGGTGTGTGTGTGTATGTGTGTGTAGGTGTGTGCGTATGTGTGTGTATGTGTGTGTGTAGGCGTGTGTGTGTATGTGTGTGTGTGTGTGTGTGCATGAGCCCGTGGCTGCACCAGGGGGGGCAGAGATGACAGGTGCAGGTGCCTTACTCAAGTCCTTCTCTACCTTTAAGTTTTTAAAAAATTATTTTACGGTCATGTGGTGGAGACACATGCCTTCAATCCCAGCACTTGGGAGGTAGAGGCAGGCGGATCTTGGAGCACAAAGCCTGTCTGGTCTACAGAGTGAGTTTCAGGTCAGCCGGGGCTACACAGAGAAACCCTGTCTTGAAAAAAACCAAAACTACTTATTTTATGTGTGCCTGTGTTCTGCCTGTATATAAGTTTGTGCACTGCATGTGCCTGGTGCCGACTAGGTCGTAAGAGGGTCCCCTGGACTGGAGTCACAGATGGTTGTGAGCTATCACGTGGGTCTTCGACAAGAGCAACCAATTCTCAACTGCCAAGCCGTCTCCACAGCCTCCACCTTAATCTGTGAGATTGGTCTCTCGTGAATCTGAAACTCGTTGCCTAGGCAAGGTTGGCCCACCAGGAACTCCCCACTGTCTCTGTGCACAGCTCCTGGCTTTTACGCGGGTTCTGGGGATCCAGACTCAGTCCCCATGCAGGCACAGCAAGCGCTAACCCCTGAGCTATCTTGCCTGCCCTCTGTGTGTACTCTTTAAAAACCGCCCAGGTCATTCATTCATTCATTCATTCATTCATTCATTCATTCATTCATTCATTCTGCTATGCTTGTCCTAAGATGCTGCAAGGGGTGAATGAAGATTCCTTGGCCCATCTGGCTCCTCAGCTCTGCTCTTGTCCCTGCGCTTAACAAGGTCCCTCAGGGGCTGGTGAGAAGGCTGCCAAGCCTGAGGACTTGAGTTTGGTCCCCTGACCCTCATGGTAGGAGGGAACCCATGCCTAGTTGTCCTCTGACTTTCACACACGTGCTGCAGCGTGCACACACACGACAGTCACGTGCTGCAGCGTGCACACACATGGCAGTCACTCACGTCCTGGATTAGTGTCCTGTCCTCCCCCAGTCCAAAGGGCCAGTTGCAGGTGGAACAAAGGTGGGCACTGCTCTCAGGGGCCGGCCACCGTGCCTCTAAGTCACCCGCAGCCAGGCTCTGTGTGCAAACAGGCTTGGGTCCTCGGGACTAGCCCTACATTCTGTTGTTGGCTGCGGGCTGAAGATCACACATGACTTCGGGAGTCAGCTTGTACCTACTAGTGGCCCCTGCAGCAGTGGACACAGGACTTCCACATGGCTGAAAGGTGTGGATTACACAGACTCCTCAGGCTGCAGCAGCCTTGGGCCTTGGCCTTTCAAATGTGTGGGGTCTCTGGGGGTCTGCACGTGACCCAGCCCATAGCACTAAGTTGGGGTGCACTCTGAGCAGGTTCTGCTGACCAGCACAGAAAGTGTAGGCACTGACATCTGTGGGTACAACCTGGCATCTTGCCCTAGGACATCACTGCAGGTGCTGGAGGTTGGGGTTGGTGACCCCTGCTCTGGAAAGACAGGAAATGGCACGGGGAACAGTCGCTAGGGAGGACAGTTAACTGGACATGCCAACTTTCAAACCTTTAGATTGAGAGCACCTCAAGTTTAGAGTCAGAACCTGTTCAGGCACTTGGAAGTTTTGAACAGGTGCCTTAAGGGGCTCCCGGCCCAAGGGGTCCCCACTGCGGACTGAAATGCGAAGGTGCTGGGAAAGGAGACTGACACAGATCTGTGCCCAAACCGGGCAACACCCCAACCCAGGAAGCCCACCTCAAACAAAGCCCACCCCAAACTGCCCCAATCCCACTCAGGCCCAACCTCCACACCCCTCCCACCCTGCTCCTCCTGGTCTTGTCTTGGGACCTTGGCTGTTCCGCTTTGACCCCTGGTCTCTGATCTCGAGGGTAAACCTTTTCTGGAGTCAGAAGGGGTTTGGGGGAGTTTGCAACAGCAGCAGGTTCCACACACTCACCAGGACCTATGTGCCACCTGCCTGCACGTGGACCCTGAGCACAGACCTGGGGTGAAAGGCTGTACACAGGACAGCAGTGCCGGCCTTGGGGACCAAGGGTGACAACCGGTAGGGTGGAGAGTGAGGAGCGAGGCAGAGCCTCAAGTTGATAAGTCCAGGACAGGGCTGATGCACACACCCCACTGGTGTCTACTACATCCAGTGGGAAGCACTTCTTTCTCTTCGCTCATACCGGGAACCCCAGCTTGCTGGCTCCAGCCAGCAGAGTCCTTGTGGGAGAGAAGATTGACCTTTCCTGGTGCCAGCCCTCCAGGGCCACCTTGTATTTCTGGTGATGCTGGCCATTGGTCCTCACTTTGGGGACTGGTACCAGTTTGGTTTCAATTGTTATAAGCACAATGACCAAAGGCAACACCTAAGGAGGAGAGGGTTTATTTGGGTCACAGTCCATCATCAGGGGAGGCTGATAAAAGAGCCTGGAAGTAGACAGTTGTCATCCGATGTGGGTGCTGGGAAAGCAGCAAGCCCTCTTAACCGTGGAGTCAGCTCTCCAACCTTTTTCTCTGAGAGTTTTTACCATGTAGCCCTGGGTGGACTTGAACATCCTCCTGTCTCAGCCTTCAAATGAGATTTACAGGAATGGAGAACACACCTAGTTCCCACTGTGCAGGTGGAGAGCTGACCCACACTGTCTAGCTCTGGATGCTAATCTCTAGAACATGCTTCCAACAATTGCCACCCCACTTTGTGCAGAGGCTATGTGGCCTAAGCCAATTGTTGCAGTTCTTGGAGCCAGTCCTAGAGAGACCAGGCCCATAGGGGAGCAACCTCCCCTGTGGGAACAGACATCTTTTCTAAAACCACCCTCTACCTCTCGCTGGGATTGAAGGCGTGCACCAACATGGCTGACCTAGGGTGCCGTGTATTTTAGGAAATGTCTGTCCAGGGTGTGTGAGCCAGCCCAAGTGTGAAGACTGGAGGACAACTTGCAGGGGTGAGTTCTCTCCTTCCATGTGCATGTGGGTTCCAGGGATAAAACTTGGGGTAGGTATGGCAGCAATCAGCTTTATGTGGTTAGCAGGCTTGCTGGCCCTGCAGTATCTTCAGAACTTCCTTGTGGACCTTACTGTGTGTGGGGACTCTAAGAGTGTTCAGTGACCATCCAAATCTGCCTAGCCTCTCCAATCATTGCCCCCACCACATGTGTGGACAGTGGTGATGTCTGCGGCCTCTGTGCCCCTCATTGTGGAACACTTAGAGCTGCGCAGACAGGGCTCATGCTGGCTTTAGGGCAAGCATAGCACCAAGGCAGTTGCTAGGAGGCAAGGATTTTTCCAGGGGTGATGGCAGGGGGAGGTGGTCTTCCTTAGTGAGGAGGGCATGGCAGGGGCAGATAAGCAGCCTGTGTCTCCTGTAGAACTGAGAACTACAGGGAAGGCAAAAGTCCCTCATTTGGTCAGCAAAAGGCTTTGATCATACATTCAGGGGTGACCAGGGAGGAACGAGTCATTTATTTATTCTTTTTCCAAATTTATAGTTCTTAAGGTGTCCAGTTTGTTTAATGGTTGTTTTAACCATTTTTAAAGAGTACTCAGTTCCTGTGTCCCTTAGAAAATCTATAGAGATATCTACTGTCCTTTTTCTTGTCATAAGCACATTGGCCTTTTCCCAAGGGGTACCTCTGTCCATCTTCATTTGTTTTTGATCTTCTGCTGCCCAGGCTCCTTATCTGAGTCCTGCCTTTCTCTTTACTTCCCGCCTCTCTCTCTCTCTCTCTCTCTCTCTCTCTCTCGTCTCTCTCTCGTCTCTTATTTAACACTTTCTCTGTCTCCCATCTAACATTTTTTTCAGTCTCTCCAAATTTTGCCAGCTATAATCTTGCACCCTATCTACTTGCTGTAACTTTCTTCTTATATCTGATGTTGACTGTCCTATGAAGGCCATGGCTATGCTGACCTTCAGAGGTTGGGTAAAATGCCTGTAAACCTCCATTAATCATTTAAGGAACACAGATTCTAACTGGCCCCTGGAGAACCTCTCTTACCTTGGCCAAATTAGTGGGGTGTCTTGCCCCTGAGATTTGCCATGAGCCCGGCATTTTGACTGTCAGTTTCTCCCTTTAAGGATTAGACATCGGGGCTGGAGAGATGGCTCAGAGGTTAAGAACATTGCCTGCTCTTCCAAAGGTCCTGAGTTCAATTCCCAGCAACCACATGGTGGCTCACAACCATCCGTAATAGGGTCTGGTGCCCTCTTCCGGCCTGCAGGCATACACGCATGTTGAGATAGGAGCGGCAGGGCTCTGTCCCCAGCCCCTGGCTGCCCGCATGGCTAGCTTATGCCCGAAATAATTACACGGAAACTGTATTCTTTCAAACACTGCCTGGCCCATCTAGTTCCAGCTTCTTACTGGCTAGCTCTTACATATTGTTCTAACCCATTTCTAATATTCTGTGTAGCCCACGAGCTGGCTTACCAGGGAGGATCTTAACCTGTGTCTGTCTGGAGTGGGACAATCATGGCGACCCGACTCAGCTTCTTTTTCCCAGCATTCTCTTCTGTCTACTCCGCCTACCTAATTTTCTGTCCTATGAGGGCCGAGGCAGTTTCTTTATTATTAACCAATGAAATCAACAGATAAGATACAAGACCCACCTCCATCACACGCAGACAGAATATTGTATACATAACAAATAAATATTTTAAAAAAAGGATTAGACATCATCATGTAGAAGAATGAAAATAGATCCATATTTATCTCTTATGCACAAAACTAAAATCCAAACAAATCAAAAGACCTTAAAATAAAACCAACAACATTGAACCTCATAAAAAAAGTTTTAAATACATTTTTAAACATAGCCTCAGTGGCATAGACACTTAGAAATAAACAATCAATGTATAAAGATCTCTAGAACTGGAAAACTTTTTGTATAACAAAGGATATAATTAACAGAACATAATACGAGCCTGTAGAATAGGAAGGTATCTTTATTAATTTAAAACCATATAAAGAACTTAAAACTTAATCATAATAAAAACAAATATTTTAATAAAAGTATGTTATGGACCAAAACTGTAAACGCTCAACAAATGAACTTAAAATGACTGAAAAATATTTAAAATTTGCTTAAATATAACATCCTTAATCATAAGAAAAATGTAAAACAATTTTACATTTTCATCTTATCCCTGTAAAAATGACCAAATTAAAAACATTATTTGACAATTTACACCTAAGGGAATGTGGAATAAAAATTCCACTGCTCATAAAAATGCAAACTGATACAGCTACTTTAAACATTAGTATGGTGGATTTTCAGAATTAGGTAACATATTACCTTAAACTTACCAGTATCCCTTTTGGGCCTATTTTACATAGCAGAATTATTTTTATCATAGACAGAACCTAAAAACAACCCAAAATGTACCTCTTTTATATCACTAATAAGGGAAAAATGATTACATAAGAGGGTAGTATAGTACAAGCATTTCATTGGCTCTCAAATTGGTGGGCTTAGCTCATCCTGGGAATGGCCCCATGTCTATTCTCGAATTTCCCTGAAAAACCATAAAGACAGATCAAACACCCTGCAGCGAGTTTACAGTTTAGATAGGCTATCTGGGGTGGGGGGAGTATTCCTTCTCCTTAGTCCCGAAAAACCACAAAGCTAGATTTAGCACTCTGTCTTTTTCCTTAGCCTAGTCAGTTAGTCTGCACCCCATAGATACCCAGTTTTAGCATCGCCTGAGCTGAGGGGCCCAGCTAAATTTCAGCAAAGTTTAACATAGTACATGGGCATGGGGGTCCCTTAACTCCAGAAGGAACAGAGACAACCGAAAAGTGTGGTGAGGCCTACACTGGGGTTAGTCCTGTCCTGGGAGGGGCTGCGGGGCCCCTGAGAGCGTCTGGACCGAAGTACCACTTGCTGCATGATGGGGTGGCCCAGGGCCTCTTCCCAGACTTCCTGGTTCATCAAGGCAGCCTCTTTGCTGGCCTGGGAGGAAAGTTCCATCACCTGACTGAAGATCCTGTGGGCAGAAGAAAGAGAAGGGACAACTTCGCCTCTGGCCAAGAACTCTAACGGAGATCTTAGAAAAACTTGTTAGAGAAATAGGTTCTCTCCTTCCATACAGATCCTGGGGACTGAACTCAGGACACCAGGCTTTCCTTGCTGGCTGATCTCAGGACCCTAATGGTGTCTTTGGAAGTCAACAAGGGTGGCTGCAAACTTGGGGGCTGTCGCGTCCACCCTCGACCAGCAAGGAAAAACGCAACCACCGGAGCTCTTCTTGCAGCAGTTTTCAGGACTTTATTTACAGCAATCTATCTCCTTCTCCTTCTCTCTCTGGACAAACCTCTCCCAGCCCTTAAGTAGGCATGGGCTGCCAACCCCGAACTGCCAGGTGGGCACTGCCCATAGGTTCACGCATATGCAGGCAGCTGATAATCATTGCGTGATCATAGCATAGGTCAGGCCTTAGCCATCTCAGGAGTTGATTATACATCTCCATCAGGTGTGAC
>NW_026069247.1:22176-23963 GCF_014885135.2 Alexandromys fortis
GAGTTAGACACCAACCCACATGCAATCAGACTTGCTCTTCTTGAGGCTGATGTATGCTTACCTCAAGTGCAGTGCACAAGCCTCGCATCCTGTGCTCAAATATATAACCAAGTTTGAGGGGACTGTCCTGCTTCAATAGCTGTGAAGGCCTGAATGATCATAACTGCATTGCGATGCTGTGAAACCCTTATGTGACAAATGCACCACAGGCATACCAGGGAGGCAAGCACCATTAAGCCTGTTAGGGCTCCTACTCCCGCCCACTCCCTCAGATGATCCATGGACTGATCCAGGAAGATAGTTCTTCTGCCAGGCTGGTATCCATGCGTGTGGAATTTGCAGTCACCATTGCCACCCGCAACTTTTCCAGTTGTTCGAATTCACCAGACCATTACCTAAAAGACAGCTAGACAATTCTTTAAATTTTTCATATCACACACAGCCCCGGATACTTCCATTCACAGCCAAGCTGAGCCAATTGCCAGAGCCGCGGCTGTGCTTGTGGCAGCAGCAAGGGCAGTCAGAACTGGTAGCAGAGGGACCAGCACAGAGGAGAGGAAGGGGAGGCAATCAGGTGATGTTCATTTCTTAACTCTGCATCTGTCTTGCTTTCCCCTCCCTGGCTTTCCTCTGCCTGCTCCTGTCATTAAGAGTGGCTTTGCCATGACGCCAGGAGCAGTTAGAAACCACTGTTCCTTCAGCAGTCCCCTAAATAACATACCCCAGCTGGCATACTCCCGTGGCTCATTTATTCCTGTCAGCTGAGTGCATGGAAGACACCTTCTCCCTCATGCACCTCTTTGGCTTCCCTAGCAACCCAGCTGATCCTGCTTCTGCTCTGAAAGGGTCCCGCTTCAACCCTGTTTTTAGGGAATTTGGGCGTTGTCAATCTCTCTGGCTACTTCCTGCTGAGCGGGGAGGTTGCATTTTTTTTATTTGTTAAAGATTTCTGTCTCTTCCCCACCGCCGCCTCCCCTTCCCCTCCCCCTCCCCCAATCAAGTCCCCCTCCCTTGTCAGCCCAAAGAGCAATCAGGGTTCCCTGCCCTGTGGGAAGTCCAAGGACCACCCACCTCCATCCAGGTCTAGTAAGGTGAGCATCCAAACTGCCTAGGCTCCCACAAAACCAATAGATGCAGTAGGATCAAAAACCCATTGCCATTGTTCTTGAGGTCTCAGTAGTCCTCATTGTCCGCTATGTTCAGCGAGACCGTTTTTATCCTGGGCTTTTTCAGACCCAGCCCAGCTGGCCTTGGTGAGTTCCCGATAGAACATCCCCATTGTCTCAGTGTGTGGGTGCGCCCCTCACAGTCCTGAGTTCCTTGCTTGTGCTCTCTCTCCTGGTGCTCCTGATTTGGACCTTGAGATTTCAGTCCGGTGCTCCAATGTGGGTCTCTGTCTCTGTCCCCTTTCATCGCCTGATATCGCCTGATGAAGGTTAATGTTCAGGAGGATGCCTATATGTTTTTCTTTGGGTTCTCCTTCTTATTTAGCGTCTCTAAGAACCCGAATTATAGGCTCAATGTCCTTTATTTATGGCTAGAAACCAAATATGAGTGAGTACACTGTTGCTAAGACAGAAAGGCAACCCACTGACTGGGAGAAAATCTTCACCAACCCCGCAACTGACAAAGGTCTGATCTCCAAAATATATAAAGAACTCAAGAAACTAGACCGTAAAAGGCTAATCAACCCAATTATAAAATGGGGCACTGAGCTGAACAGAGATCTCTCAACAGAAGAAGTTCAAATGGCCAAAGGACACCTAAGGTCATGCTCAACTTCCTTA
>NW_026069247.1:25705-26815 GCF_014885135.2 Alexandromys fortis
CAGGTGTCTGAAGACTTTAAGAGCCCCTAGATGACGGAGGGCATGTGTCCAAGAGTGAATACCAGGTACATCTGTACTGCTCGGATACTGACAGGGAAAACTTGCGGCCATACAGTGGTCACAAGCACGGGGGGGTCACAAGCACTCTGCTCCATGTGAGTGGTGGCTGACCCATCCTGTGGGCCAGCGCTGGGTATGGCGCTTCAGAGTCCCTGAGAACTCCTATGGGCATCTCCTTAAATGCATTTTTTTTTGAGGTGGCCAAAATGGCTCGGTGGGTGAAGGTGCTTGCTTCCAAGCCTGCCTGATGACCTCAGTCTGATCCCTAGGGCCCACAAAGTGGAAAGAGAGAACAGATCCCAAAACTGTCCTCTGACCTTTACACTCATGCCCTGGCATGCACGTGCCCAAACATAAAAATGCGTTAAAAAAAAAAGAAAAAAGAAAAACCAACACGTGTGATGTTCACGCCTGCCATTCTAGAACTCTGCAAGCTGAGGTGGGAGGATTTCTGCACGTTCAAAGCCACACTGGGTTACAGATTGAGACCTTGTCTTAGAAAAGCACACAAAACAACAGTGTCCCTCAAGAAACCACCAGACTGGCTAGGCAGTGGTGGTGTGCAGCTTCACTCCAAGCTCCTGGCAGGCAGAGGCAGGAGAATCTCTGAGTTCGAGACCAGCCTGATCTACAGAGTGAGTTCCAGAGTGAGAAACTCTGTCTAGAAACAAAACAAAACATACAAAAAGAAACCCCCAAACATCCTGCTAAGACTGATCTCTGAATGACGTTTAACATGTGTTGAGCAACTGTCAGGCTCAGAAAAGGCTCCCTCTGTCCCCTGCTGGCCCGGAGCTGCCCTGTCTAGGGCATGAGACTGAGAGTGGGATGCTTTCCTTGCCCGTGGTGACCTCAGGTCTCTACTGTCCCCAGTCCTACTCTGCTGGACTCTGGCACAGTATGAATTGATGGCTTCACTGCACCCAAGGTCCCAGTGTCTCAGAACTCAGAAGTGGGCTAGGAGTGGAACAGCGCGGTAGTAGTGAGGCACTCAATAGCTGAGTCCTCAAAAGCCCAAACAGTCTTCACCTGAGATAGCAGCTGGGTGGG
>NW_026069248.1:0-8500 GCF_014885135.2 Alexandromys fortis
TCAAAAAAAAAAAAAAAAAAAAAAAAAAAAAACAGAATGTTAATGACAATTCTGCAGAAAGGAACAGTAAGTACCTAACAGTACTCAGGTGTGACAGTGGCCCTCCTCAAGAAGGTGCAGGATTTCCCTCTGTTTCTTTTCATCTTAATCTTAAAAACAATTTTTTCCAGCGTTATCTTCTACAAATAGAATCAACAGACGTGGTTTATAATTTAGGAAGCTGACTTTGAATACGTTGGCATTTTAACTGTTAGAGACACTCCAGTCCCGGCTGCTATATTTGTGCTACCTCAGAATTGTCAGGATTAAATAAAATTGAAATAGCATATACAATCTGACTTGCAGATGTACAATAAATACAAGCCCCCTCCATCTTTCCTTCTTTCACCCAAAGCCTTCTAAGTCTCCTTAGTGTATATCTGTGGCACATCCCAGCCCAGCTAGCCTGGATTCTGTCCTAGACGCATGAGTGACTTGGCAATATTTATAATGCAATGATGCTATATAGTTACTATAAGACATTAGTTTATACATTTCAATGGAGCAGACTATAAAAATGAAATTGGATATTCAGAAATTCATTTTACAGGAAGCATCCATTGTAATCATTCCAATTATTGATTATTTGGCTAATGGAAATATATACTCTAAAATTCTTCTTCTATATTATTTAAAAGATCATTACAGGAAGATCTTGAAACTAACCTTCATAATTCTGTTGGGTCCAAACAATATACATATCCTCAGAATATGCTTTATAAACTTAGGCTAGATCTAAATTTCGGAGCTTATACTATTTTGATTTCCTATTGTGATTTTAAAATATATTTGCATGGTGTTGATCCTCAAAAGAGCCAAGAAAGAAAGAACTGATAGAACAATAACATGCAAAAAATAGGTGGTTTCAGCATCCTCTTTGTGGTAATGGAACTGATTACTCCAAGAATAAGCTGAAAATGTGAAAATCCCAACACTTTTACCTAAGCAGGGCCAGCGTTTATATCTGCAGAGCTTAATCTATCATATTCACTGGAATATGATACTCATCACCCTGTAAGGCCTGAAGTATAACTGGTGTTAGCTCATAGTTTCTAAGTGAAGAATGTGAAATGCCAAGAGATTATGTAACCCAGATAATTGTGAAAATAGAACAAAAATTTAAGTAGCTTGATTCTTCAGCCAGTGACTTTTTCTATTATCCAAGCTACCAAATTAAGTGACCCTTTTATTAGAATAGCACTAAAGGGTTGATTAATATAGCCCACCTGTTAAATCACAACCAGTGTATAAAGTAATGGCAGCCAGAAAGCCAGCCACAAAGCCCCGAGAATATCTTAAGGGTTCAGAGGCAGCAAGAAGACAAATTAGATTCCATTATCTCATGCCATACTTCTGAGCTCTTGGATCACTTGCTACCTTCTGCAATTTCATCAGTCAATGGGAATCTAGACAGAAGTCATACTGAGTTTGCAGATGGTACAAATTAAGAAGAAATGGCAAGAACAATGGGGAGCAAAATGAGGATTCAAAGGCGTTCCCATTAAGTCCTAGGCCACATCTAACAAAAGGAGAGGATTAATGATGTGTATTATGGGCTGGATTTATATTGAGGGGGTTGGAAGTGTAGCCCCATAAGTTTAGCATGCACGGGAAACACCACACCAAAAAAAAAAAAAAGTCTATGTGTCAAAGAATTAACTATTATAACTATTAGCTCTTAGTTCCTCAGAATGTGACTGCATCTGTATCTGGTGTCTGGTCACTTGTTCTAGTTCCTTTTCTGTGGCTGTGATAAAACATCTAACAAAAAGTAACATAGGGGGGGAAAAAATCTCATTTGGCTTACAATTCTAAGCTAAATCTTCAAGGATAGTCAGTAGATGGCAAGGTTCTTACAGTATCCTTAATATCTTTTAGTTAATTTTTTTTGCTTAGAAGAAAAGTTCTTTCTGAATGTCCTAGCCTTATAAAATAATAATAATCAGCTAGAAAATTAAAAAAAATTCCTCAGAGCAGTTCAGGCCAACATTTCTGCACTACAAGAGCTAGTGGTTACCCAACAATTCACACAAATATTATTTTGGTTGGGAAATTTTGCCCAGATGATGGAAGAAGTAGAAAATCATTTGCAGACAGGTGCTAAGCCCACACTGAGTGTTTTGGAGAGGAAAGCACATCGACTAGCTGACACACCAAAAGCAATGCCACAGCTAGCTAAGAAACTATCACCAGGACCCCACCAGTGGAGCTGAAGTCTCTTCAAGAACAAGGGGTGTTTCTTGTCCACCTCTAGCGCCAGCGCTTAAAGCAGTGCTTGGCAATAAACATTTGATGAGTTAACACATAAAAAAATGGAACCACAGGAATGGCTTTTAGGAAACAGAGAGTGATAAACCATTTGACCAAGGGAACCGATAAATACCAACTGTCCTAGGCATCTATGGGGTGTGAAGCATTGCATTTGGGACTGTGCACCAATGATCCCAATTTCATCTCAGGAACGTCTTCATTCCACACTGCCTGCCTGTTCACTGCTTTCACGAATCTTCACGTGGGCACTTGATCACTTGACCACTTGACCATTCTAGCAGGATGCTAGAAGCTATGGACAGTCCCCAAAACAAACAAACAAACAAAACAGACAAAAGACCCCACAAACCCTAGATTTCACAGAGAGTGCTTTCTAATAAGGGAGGCAAATAATAGTCACTTGGCATCTACAAGGACTGGTTCCAAGATGCACTTTGATACCAAAATCCTCAGATGCTCAAGACTTTTCTTGCAGGAAAAGGGGGTGGTTGAGACAAAGTTTCTCTGTGTATCTTTTGGAGCCTGTCCTAGAACTAGCTCTGTAGACCAGACTGGTCTCAAACTCACAGAGATCTCTCTGCCTCCTGAGAGCTGGGATTAAAGGCATGCACCACAACCACCTGGCTCAAGTCTTTGGTTTACATGTTAACATGACACATATCGTCCCAAGTACTTCATGTCATCTGCAGATCATTTATAGTGCCCAATACAATAAGTTTCTATAATTCTAGTTACCTTGGTAGGAAACCGTGCCAAGGGGGAAGACATAGGAATATATGTTTGATACAGTTGCAAGCTTTTTGGAAGTATTTCCCAGTAAGATGAGTTGAATCTATGTATATACACTTCATGGATATGGAAAATCAACTGTAGTACATTGTGATGTTATAACATGACATAAAGTGACATAATGCAACATAAATACTATTTATAATAGCATTACTTAATAGTATGTGTCTCGAGAACAGAAAATGAAGGATGTTTGGGTTGAGATTCAGCCTGAATGACGCCATTGGCCGCCCCATCCCCAGAGTGATAGTAAGTTTGGATGGCCCTTTGGAGCTACACAAGTTGGATTAGACATCTGGGCCCTTTCAGTACCGTGGGGACCAGACCTTGCATGCAGGCTGGACTGGCAGGACAGGTACATGACTTTGAGTAAGGTAGCTCTCTCCGGGCAAGGGTAATTCCCAAGTGGGCTGGCAGAGGAAGGCTGCGTCTGGCGAGCCTCCCAGAGCTAGGGAGAAGTCCTTTAACCTCAACTCACACATATGTGATTTGTTATCAGCCTCTTTGCCCGCTAGAATGGCAGCGCCACAAGGGCAAATGTCTTGTTTTTTTTTTCTAGGTGCCTAAAGAAAAAGCTCCCTGAAGGCACTTAATGTTGGTTAATTTAATAAATTAATGACAATACCTAATTATGCCACAGAACATACCCCCAGACAAAAAGTTTCTAATGGATGAGTCAAGTTAGAAGACAAATAAAAGTACAAATTTTAAAAAATTTGTAATGGAATGGGTACAAAATTTTTATAAATACATTTCTAAAAATCTTGGCTAAGCTGAATAGGGACTTAAGTCTGTCCACAAAAATAATTTCAGTGGCCATTATTATTGGCTGAATTGTGTCTAGCCCCACCCTCCATTCATGTCAAAGTCCTCAGCAACCCTAAGTGTTATTATTGGAAAAAAGAGTGAGGGTGGCCATCTATAAGCCAGGAAGACCCCGTGGAAGGGGCAACCAGGAGTGTTGACACTTTGATCCCACCCAGCCTCAGAGCAGAGGGGACATAAATGGCTTTGGCTTGCCCTAGTGTGGCTTACTTTGTTCTAGCCATTCCTAGCAAATGACATATCTATCCTACCTGAAAAGAGCAAGTAGCAACCTCAGAGTATAGCAATTAAATATAAACTTGAGCACTGTCTTTGTTAGGGTTACTATTGCTGTGGCATCATAACCAAAAGCAACTCGAGGAGGAAAGGGTTTATTCTGCTTACACTTCCACATCACTGTTAGTGAAGGAAGCTTGGACCGGAACTCAAACAGGGGAGGAACCTTGGGGCAGAGGCTGATGCTGAAGCCATGAAGGAGCTCTGCTTAGTGTCTTGCTCTTCCTGGCTTGCTTAGCCTGCTTTCTTAAAGAATGAAGGATCGACCTAGGGGTGGCTCCACCCACAGTGGGTTGGGCTTCTCTTCCATCAATCACTAATGAGGAAAAGGCCCTAGGGGCTTCCTTGCAGCCAGATCTCACGGAGGCTTTTTCTTTCTTTCTTCCTTCCTTCCTTCCTTCCTTTCTTTCTTTCTTTCTCTCTTTATTTATTTATTTATTTATTTATTTATTTATTTATTTATTTTTCAATCGAGGTGCCCTCCTCTAAGATGACTGACTCTGGCTTGTGGTCACGCCAACATAAAATTAGACCGCACGAGCACCATTGATCAAAGACGGACTTAAGTCAGTATTTTAAACATTATTTCTGATGACTCGGCTAGTAGCAGAGCTAACTCAGTCATTGCCTGTCTCCGTCATAAAGCCAAGCAGGCAAACACCCACCCTTGCTGTCTCCGGCTCCGTCTTTTCCCAAGGTACTTATCTATGTGGTAGGTATTCATTCAGTTAAAACAAGAATAATCTGTAGATTTACTGTCTGGGCTCTGTTTCACACTGCAAAAGTCTGAAAGCAAACAAAGGAGTGGGAACAGAGGCCCATTCCTGCTGCCCTCTCTCTTGGGGGACTCTACTCCCCTTCTCGGGAAAACTTCCACGTTCTTCGGGACAGAAAACAGCCCGACACACAGGTCACAGAAGGGTGCCGGTCATTCCACACATCCAGTAAACTTCATTTCCTTCTTACATTATTAGGCAAAAATAAATGGTAGTTGCAGTGTTTTCTCTACGGGCCCTAGCTGATTGTCTGCAGCCAATCTTTGGGCGCACGTGCACCCGCCTTGGAAACCATTCTACTTGCACAAAGAGAACAGCTGTTTCTTGAATCACTCCATAGACAAAAGCCATCTCTACCCTTGGCTCTATTCTGTGAAGAATTATGCAGGCCATAGGTGACCTGTCACTCTGAAGGACATTTTGAACATTAAATGCCAGCCCTCCCCTTCCTCATTCAAGGACATTCTCTGTCCTGAAGTTGTACCACCCTGAAAATGCCCTGGTGCCTGCCTCTACCTGGCAGAGACAACGTTGTGAAATCAGGCAATATTCCACCGGGAACCCCATTACCTGGTACTGGAACGTCTGAGTTCTATCCAGAACATCTGATTACATCATTCAGAAGCAAGGCAGTTGCTATTTGCAAAGCCAATGTGTTTGTAAAGGGTTTGAGAAGCTACTTCTCCCAGGTCCTGCATTAACTATTGCAGGACTGCGTTCTTGTCTTTGTTTGGACATAAGAGAGAGCTGTGCTGACGGCGGCTCTGAACTTCCCAGTTGTCCTGCGTGTTTCTCTCATGTTCTGGGACTCCAGGCATGCACCTTTTGGGGTGACCATGTTTTGTTCTGTTTTGATCACTCAACAAGATTCCCCTTGTATTACAGGGTCTTAATTGTTAAAATAATCTGCACTTAACTTGGTTCTAACCTATTTGTATTTTAGGTTTTCTTTTGACCATTGTCAAGGTCCTCTTTTGCTCTCTTGTAGACCACTGAAGTGTGAAAGAGTGGCCTTGTCTTCAATTGTTTCATCTGAGCATACTTTCTTGTAAATGCCCAGGGACAAAATGAAGTTGGATAGCTTCTAGTTCACTATCTTTAAAACAGGGAGAATAAGCCCAGGGCGGTGGTCTACACCTTTAACCACCCACTCGGGAAGCAGAGGCAAGCAGATCTCCATGAGTTCAAGGCCAGCCTGGTTTATATAGGAGAGTCAGAGCTATACAGTCAGACCCTGTCTCAAAAAAAAAAAAAAAAAAAAAAAGATTAAAAAAAAAAAGATGGAAGTTAGAAGCAACCATGTTCCAAATGCCTGAAAGGCCATTGTATGTGCTTATTTATATGAAAAAGAAACAAACTTATATCTTGTGTAAACAAGGGATATTTTTAGATACCTATTTTTCACAGCAGGAAGATAGATCTAAAAGAAAAAGTATTGGCTCAGGACCCCTAAGATCAAACTCTCAACACAAAGGAGATTTATTTGTCCCGAGGGACCGATGCTGGGGGAATAAGAGACAAAGACAGGAGATAGAGAATGAGGGAGAAAGGGAAGGGAAGAAGGGGCGGGGACAGGGAAACTGGTCCCAGATGGGAACAAAGGATTGCCTCTGGAGAGAGAGGAGAGAGATGACAGACACAGAAGAAATCGGCAATTTATAAAGCTCAAAGGGGAAGCCCTGTGTTAGGGTGAGGTGCTTAATTTTAATTGGACACGTTAATTAGGTGAACTAAAGGGGACCTTTGATTGCTGGATTTCAATACTTTGATAGCTCGACCTTGGTAGTCATCTTCAGGAGGAGGAAATGGCCAAATAAGGGGATAAACCTTGGTGGCTAACTTTAGGAATGCAATCTAACAGTTTTTACAGGCAGAGGAGATAGGGGAAGAAGGGCACGGCCTGCCAGAGGCATTTTTGTCATTCTTGGGCTGGCTAGAGTCCCTTCAAGATTTATCTGTTTCTTTTTATCTGCACACGTGAACGGAAAAGATTAAGGGCAGGGGTGGGGGTGAGGGGTGGTGGCTCACGCCTTGAATCCCAGCACTAGACAGACGGAAGCAGGTGAACCTCTGTGAGTTCAAGACCAGCATGGTCTACAGCATGAGTTCTAGGACAGCCAAGGCTACATAGAGAAACCCTGTCATGAAAACCAAAAGTAAGAAAGAAGGGAAGGAAGGAAGGAAGGAAGGAAGGAAGGAAGGAAGGAAGGAAGGAAGGAAGGAAGGAAGGAAGGCAGGCAGAGAACTCTTATATGATTCTTAATTCCATTCTTCTGTTCTCATTAGGGAATGTATCACTTTACATCCCTACCCTACATGTGTAATAAATGAGTCTCCAAAAGTAAATGAGTAAAAGAGGCAGAGCAGGAAGCTGAAGTCAGAGATGGAAGAGATGTCCAAATGGGTCAATGCCGAGAGGCAGACAATGATGACTCATCTCTCCGAACACTGCCCTGACAGGGAGTCAAGAGAAAGTCAGATCTGCAGCCTGACATGGACTGTGTCATCTTCTCCATCATCCAGGCCCTTCTTTACCCACAAGTGCTTTCAAAGAGCAGTGATCGATTGCATCGGTACTCAGCTCGGCTGAGGTGAAGGAGATAAGAATGGCATCTTCTTTTCTGTGTACTTGGTACAGACACGCTCACCCAGAGGGCAAAAGTTCTCACCAGCACCGTTCACTTTCTCCTAATAAGAATCACCAAAATCCAGCCGTCACATCGCACGTTTTGTGTGTTTGTGCATATGTGTGTGCGCGTGTTCACATGTTTAGGGACACACGCGTGTATAGATGTGTATGTGGCTGTGTATTCATGTGTACACGCATGCATATGGAGGACAGAGGGCAGCCTCACGTGCTGCTCCTCGGCCATCGCCCACCATAGGGCTTTGTCTTGTTTCGGTTTTATTTTTGCCGTTGCTGCTGTTGTTTGGGGTTTTTTGTTTGTTTGCTTGCTTGCTTGTTTTTCGAGACAAGGCCTCTCACTGGCTTGCAGTTTGTGATTTAAGCTAGGCTAGTTTCTCAGACGTGCCCAAGGATCAGCCCGTCTCTGCCACCCCAGTGCTGGGATTCCAAGGATTCACTACCACACCTGACATGTTTTGGCACCAGTTCTGGGGCTTGAACTCAGGTCCTTGAGCTTCTAGGGTAAGCACCTGAGCTCTCTCCTCACCCCCTATAAACCATCTTTTACTGAGTGTACTTCTGTCTTAGTTAAGATTTCAATTGCTGTGAAGAGCCATCATGACCACTATGGCAATTCTTATAAAGGAAAACATTTAATTGGGGTGGCTCACTTACAGTTTCAGAGGTTCGATTCGTTGCTGGGGAACACAGCAGCAAGAAGGCAGATGAGGCACTGGAGAAGGAGCTGAGAGTCCTATATCTTACAGGCAGTAGGAACTCATCTGTCTCCCTGGGAATGACTTAAGCATAGAAGAACCCAAAAAGTCCACCCCCCAGTGACACACTTCCTCCAACAAAGTCACACCTCCTAAGAGTGCCACTCCCTTTGCGGGGGGGG
>NW_026069249.1:0-2062 GCF_014885135.2 Alexandromys fortis
AGTGCTGGGATTAAAGGCGTGCGCCACCACCGCCCTGCCGACAAAGTATTTTTCAAGCAACCAGAAACTCTGTTGTCTAGTTCTGGAGGGTTGTGCAGAATACAGAACAAAACCAGAGAGGACATTACAGATAAAATGCAATACAATTTACCCAAACTGAAGAGCACACATCTTCAAGGCGGCACATCCAGCCCAGTGAATGAAAACAGATTTGTGTTAAGAAGATGAGCAAAGGCCTACAAGATGATTCAGGCGCAATGGTGCTCGCCTCCATGCCTGAGGACCTGAAGTCCATTTCTGGGACCCACATGGTGCGGAGGAATAAACTGGCTTCCACTAATTGTACTCTAACTTGCACATACACACAGACACAGACACACACACCACAATAACAATAAACTAAATGTTTTTTTTTTTTTTTTTGAGACAGGGTTTCTCTGTGGTTTTGGAGCCTGTCCTGGAACTAGCTCTTGTAGACCAGGCTGTAAACTAAATTTTTTGTTTTGTTTTGTTTTTGTTTTTCGAGACAGGGTTTCTCTGTAGCTTTTGGTTCCTGTCCTGGAACTAGCTCTTATAGACCAGGCTGGCCTTGAACTCCCAGAGAACCGCCTGCCTCTGCCTCCCAAGTGCTGGGATTAAAGGCGTGTGCCACCACCGCCCAGCTAAACTAAATATTTTAAAAGTGATTTTATTTATTTATTTAATATCCCGGCCACAGTTTCCCCTCCCTCCTCTCCTCCCAGTCCTTCTTCTCATCTCCCACTGTTCCCACCTCCAATCCACTCCTCTGTTTCTTTTAGGAAAGGGCAGGTCTCCCATGAGTATCCAAAAACATGGCATTTAAAGTTGTAGTAAGACTAAGTACCTCCCATGTATTAAAGCTGGGCAAGGTGACCCAGTATGAGAAGTAAGGTGCCAAAAATACTTAAAAAAACATTAAAAAGAATAATCCTAAACTGTCAAACCAGGAGAATCAATACTGTAGAAGTTTCCAAACAGAGGGAGAAACCACAGTAGAAGGAAGAGCGTTTGTCAAGATGCTGTGGAACTCCAGAAAGCAGGGGACTAGCGTCGCCAATACCGTGAAGTGAGTTTATGCTCACTTAAGGATTTTATACACTGTCAATTCAGCACAAAACTATGTGGGTAGAACTAAGGACATCTTCTGAAGACTCTGGTGTGTACCTTTCTGTAGACAACAAACCAGGGAAGAAAGAACTCAGGAAAGGGGAGTTGCAAGGGGGACAGTGGTGAGGCTCTAGAATGGCAGCTGCGCCCTGCACCTTGGGACTCCACAGCCTCGATTAGATCAAGAGGATGGAGGGAGATGGCAACAAGGTGTGAAGAAAAAGGAACTACTAGGTTTCTGGATAGGTTAGTATTTCAGGGCTTTAAAAAATATTCTTGCCGGGCAGCAGTGGTGCACACCTTTAACCCCAGCACTCAGGAGGCAGAGGCAGGTGGGTTTGAGGCCAATCTGGTCTACAGAGCAAGTTCCAGGAAAAACCCTGTCTCAAAAAGACCAAAAAAATCAAAAGAGGAGAAAACAGAAAATATTCTTGGTACTCTGACATTTTAGAAAGTTTTATATAGCATGTTCCAGAAATACTAGTAAATTAGAAGAAAATTTGCACTCTGCTTTATTTTGTCAAAAATGATTCCATCTGAAGCTGAGTAGTGATGAGAAAACTGCAGTGAGGGGAACGGAGGTGGCGCTGAGATCTTCGCCCTCAGCACCTTCAGCAGGACGTCGGCAATGCCTTACACTGAAGGCCAAAGAGCAAGCTCCTTAAACACAAAGGCGGGTGAGACCCAACGCCCAAGACAGCTGTGAAGATGCCACCTGGCGGACAGCCTGCGTGACAGGAGCAGAGGGACTTTGGTCTCACCTCAGTCTTTCTAAACGATTTCAACAGATTATATGCATATATTGCTTTAGTAAAAAGCAAGTCAAGGCCAGGCGGTGGTGGCGCACGCCTTTAATCCCAGCACTCGGGAGGCAGAGGCAGGCGGATCTCTGTGAGTTCGAGGCCAGCCTGGTCTACAAGAGCTAGTGCCAGGA
>NW_026069249.1:6372-8521 GCF_014885135.2 Alexandromys fortis
ATCTATCTATCTATCTATCATCTATTTATCCACCCAGCCACAGTTTTCCCCTTGTGTTTCTATCAGAATATTAAGGGCCATCAAGTCTTGTAAGCCAGCTTTCATTATCTTAGTTTAGAGTTTCAGAAGTAGATCTCTCAGACTGTCTAAGAACAGTTTCTTTAGAAGCAAGAACAATTTTATTGGAGCTTAAAATAACCTCCCCCCACCCCAGGGCAAACAACTGTAAATCTCTGCATCTTCTCAGAGAAGGGAAGGTAAAAAGCCCCGCTGCTTGAGTTTAAACAAACAGAGAGGGCATACAAACGACAGACAAATGGCCACATGGTAGTCATGGAGGGCTTTAGAAAAAGAATGGGCCACTCAGAGGATGTAGTGATAGATTCGATATGATTCTGTTGCCCAAAGCAGATGCGTGTAATCTCAGAGTATCACTATAAGCGTTTATATTTTGTAAGCATTCTGGTTGTCTTGTTATAGAATCTGACTGGGAATTCCAGGTGAGGCCCACCTTGGTTTTTTTTTACATACACGGCAGAAAAGGTGGTTGTAAACAGAGATTTTTCAGAACAAAAGCGAACAAGAACCTCTTTTGGGGGGCAGGTATTTCCATGAACATTAGGGTGATAGCCTCCCAGAGAAGCTATACACTATTGTCTCTCAGCCGCCAGGGGTATGATGGCTATTCTTGGTTGTCAGCTTGACTATATCTGGAATTAACTAAAACTCGAAAATGGGGCACACATGTGAGGAATTTTTGCTTAATTTGAAGAGGGATGACCCACTTCCAATCTGAATCTTTGAGGTGGGCAGACACATTTTTAATCCAGATCTACTGAGGTGAGCAGACCTGCCGCTAACGTGGGCCACACCTTCTTCTGGAAGCCATATAAGGACATAGCCGAAGGCAGCTTCCACTTTTTGCCTGCTGGCTTTTGCTTTGTGTTTCAGTTGAGTTTCTATGGGCTGTGATGAAAGACTATGACCAAAAAGCAAGTTGGGGATGAAAGGATTTGTTGAGTTTACATTTCAACATTGCTGTTCATCACCAAAGGAAATCAGGACAGGAGCTCAAACAGGGCTGGAGGCAGGAGCTGAGGCAGAAGCTATGGAGGAAGCACTTGCTTCCCATGGCTTGCTCAGCCTGCTTTCTTATAGAACCCAGGTCCACCAGCCCAGGGATGGTATAGCCTGCAATGGGCTGGGACCTTCCCCAATGATCACTAATAGAGAAAATGTCTTAAGTGTTGCTGTGCACCTGGAACTGGGATGATTGTTGCCTGGAAACATTCCCCCTCAATTGTACTGTGTTTAAATGTGAGGCAATGAACCACCCGGTGTCAGACTCTGGAAGTTTGAACCAGCACTGACTAAGCTGGGCTGAACTGAGTTTTTCTTCTTGCATTGTGGCTTGTTTCCCTGCTGGCTGTGGTACTTGGAGGGACACACACTTACCAATAATACTTCAGACGGATGCTGGATGAGCCTCCAAACAAGATGTCAGCGGTGACAGGGCCCATGACACAGTTCTGTTCCGTCACCCTTGGCAGCCAGAATGGCAGCAGGTAAGACAAACAAGAGTGCGGGGGTATGGGCTTGCCAAGCAAGAAAACACCGCGAAGTGCTTCAGGAGACAAAAACACCATTTTGATGGTTTTTAAATTACATTTCTTCATTAAATTCATTAAAAGACAGGTCTTATGTATCCCTGGCTGGCATGGGACTCAGTGTGTAGACTAGGCTGGCCTTGAACTCATAGAGATCTGCCAGTCTCTGCCTGAGTGCTGGGATTAAAGGGGTGCAGCGCGTACCTGGTGCTCATCCCCACCTAGCCTCTTCGCGCTCCATAAGTGAGATTATAAAGGGGGCTCTGGGGCTCCTTTGACGGGGTTGTAATCTGCCAGAGTTGTACAAGGGCTAGGACACATTTGTCAGGAAAGAGGGTTTCTGGTAAGATTCCAAAGGGGAAGAATTGTAGATTTACAAGATGGGAGAATGTCTTAGAAAATGCTAATTGTGTTGCAATTACTGATTCTCAGTTGACTCCTGGGTAAGGGATCACTTTCCTTTCCTCTTCTGCTTAGCTATTAGCTGTTCCTGTCTCTCTCTCTGTATTTTTTTGTTTTGTTTTGTTTTTGGGCTTGGGTTT
>NW_026069250.1:0-2334 GCF_014885135.2 Alexandromys fortis
TCAAGAGAAGAAAAGGAGAAAGGCTCCACACTCAATAGGGAAGGATCTGGGGCGTGCACAGTCTTCCACGGGGCTTGACAAAACTGGGACAGTACAGAAAGGGTCTAGAGATCTATTGCTCTGGCCTTTGGATTTGATTTTGTTTTAGTATTCTTGGAAAGAAGGAAGCCCAAATGAGAATTCCTTTGGAACATTTTTCCAGACTACCACCGGCTATGATACACATACATAGCCCCTAAAGCTGTTTGTATATATATTCTGTTCACATGAGGGTCCCCAAAGAACAGCAGCAGAGTCACCTGTGAGGTGCTGAGACAGACAAAATCTTGGGCTCCAGCACAGACCTGCTGAGCTGGCGTCTCTGTGTAGGCAAGGTCCAGAGATTTGTTGAACAAGCATTCAAAGTGATTCTCCCATCGCTGTATTCAGAGAGCAACTAAGCCAGGTAACTGGGCACCTGCCTAGAGCATCTAGGAGCTTCATACCTGAGTCCAGGGCAAGAGTCCACTTCAGAAAGGTCTGGTTTCTACCCCTTGGGCACGACTACAGGACCCCTGTGGGATCATGTACCACACGAAACTCTTCCTGGCATTCCAAGAGGCCCAGAAATTGCAGCCCTTTTCCCATAAGGCCTCCCTCTCAGATACTGAAGATCTCTCTTCTGCTGCCCCTCAAGGGTCTGAAGAGGCAAACTGCCGAGAAGAGCACAAAACTAGAGTCTTCCAAAGGTAGAAATGACTAGTTTGGGAATTCTCAAATCTGACTTTACTGCTGGAGATGGAACATTCTTCTTTGAACTTCCAATATAATCTTCCTCTGTTCGGCAAAATCAGTGGATATGCCCAAGCTCCAATAACAATCCACTATGGAATTCCTGAGTCAGTCTCCGGCGTGAAGTCGACGTGTCTAGCCAGTGAACACAGTGATGAACAGTTTATCCTGTCACGGACAACCACGAAGCCAGCATATGGAATAGCGCACTGTTCTCAAGGACCCCTGTCAGATGCCTGTCGACAAGTCCCCTCTCCCACATAGCACCATCTCCTCAGTTCCCCCAAGATCCATGATGCTGCAAAAAAGAGCCACCTGAGACTCCCATACTTGACTCAACAGCTGAGTCCAGTCTGCCCTTTCAAGCCTGGTCCTCAGAGCATCCCCCCCCCATCGCCTTACTAATGTGCTATCTCGATGACCCAAACAGTGTCGCTTTGATGTGTTCATTTCCTAGAGAAGCTCTCCTCTCGTTACTTTCCCTTTCTACCATGAGGAAAATATAAAAGGAAGGAAAGGTCACAATCAGTGTGCTGAAACTCAGGAAACCTGAAATAGAACCTCTTAGCCTTTGAAAGCAGCAGCATGGGAAAGAAAGAGATCGTTGCCACAAGAACCAGATAAGATGCGCATCTTGTTACGCTAAGGCAGCAGTTCTCAACCTGTGGGTCTCTACGCCATCAGGATCAAATGACCCTTTCACAAGGGTCGCCTGAGACCGTCAGAAAACACAGATATTTACATTAAAATTCATAACCGTAGCAAAATTAGAGTTATGAAGTAACAATGGAAATAATTTTACAGTTGGGGGTCATCACAACATGAGGAACTGTATTTAAGTGTCGTAGCATTAGGAAGGTTGACAACCAATTAAAAATCTAAGGTCCTTATTCAGAACCTCCACTTGCACCTTCTAAGTGGTTTCCTTTCTTTTCGGGGGCCTCTGCATGACTCAGTTCAGGAGGAGCGTTCTTGTCAGGGTTCCCCAGAGAAATGGAATCCATAGGATATTTACTATGAAGGATTTGAGAAATCACATGGTCTGCCCTCACAAGGTACAGCCAGAGAACTAGGCTAGCCAGTGACAGAAGTCCTGGTCCAAGCTCAAAAGCCCAAGAGTGAGGAGCACCAAGGTCCAAGGGCAGGAAAGGGCAGAGAAAATGTTCTCTCTCCCTCTACCTTCCTGTTCTATTCTGGGGCTCCGCAAAAGAAATGCTACGACCTGTGTAGGTGACAATATTTTTTATGCAGACTGGTAAAAAGTGCTAATACATTTAACAAATACACTCATAAATAAAGTTTCACCAGCGTTCTGGGTGTCCCTGTGGCTAGTTTACTTAAACAAAGTTTAAAATGGAATTTACCGTGACAAGTACAAAGGTAGACAGTACTGAGACACATGTGATGGTGGTGATGATGATGGTGGTAAAATACTGTATAGTTACACTGAATGCCATTCGGAGTTCTTCATCTGAGTAACAACATCTATCTAGACTTATCCAACCTTGTAGACACTAATATTGCTCTGGTTTTTTTTTTTTTTTTTTTTGGTCTTATATTTTT
>NW_026069250.1:7001-8476 GCF_014885135.2 Alexandromys fortis
AAAGAAAGAAAGAAAGAAAGAAAGAAAGAAAGAGAGAGAGAGAAAGAGAGAAAGAAAGAAAGAAGAACCTACTCCCAGTTCTTAATCATAAGATACTATACTCTGTCATAACCCCACCCCACTAATATTTCACACAGCCATTAACAGCTGCAGACTCAATTGCAGTAGAAATGCATGTGCAGGTCAAGAATTTAGCAGCATGTCTTCAGGGGAGAAAAGCTAAATCTTCCATTTCTTTTGAGAACTTTGTAACCAAGCCAGGATCGCAAAGCCAAAGGATCAGATCCTAAAGTCTAAGGCCAAGGGTGCCCTGTGGTCAAACACTTGTGCAGCATGCACCAAACCCTGGCTTTGATCTCCAGGACTGTGGAAGTAAGATCTATAATGTAGGATCGATGTAGACTAGCTTTAGAAGCAAAGCCTCCAGAAGGGGATGTCTTGTTTACGTTATTAAGCATACCTTTGGACAGCCTTCTGCCCATCCAAACTTGTTTCTGTGGATCTTTTCTGACAATGGTCCACAGGTACTGTTACTTGAACAGCTTCCCATTTCCTGCACCCCTCTTTCTCCTATGGGGTCATATTCTTTTTTATTCTCCCTCTGCTCTCCTATGAGGATTTTGTGTGTCTTCAAAATCCATAGGTTGAAATCTCTGCCTCTAAGGTCATAGTGTCAGGAAGTACGGTGAGTAGCAGGTGATTGCTTGGGTTGTAAGGACAGAAAGTTCATACAATAGAAGCTCCAGAAAACTGGCCTGTCATTTCTACCATGGGAAGATACCAAAGAAGTCACTAACGATGAACTGGAAGTGAGAAAAGTGGTCCTTCGGCAGACACTAGATCTGTGTGGCATCTTGCTACAGCAGCCAGGATGGAGTAAGACATTCATCTAATGTGCTGTAACTAAAGCTCCTTCTTGCTTTTGCTTGTATGCTCCAAGCCCACTCAGACTACAGAGACAGTCACATCTTCATGGTACCCGGAATGCTGTGCCTGGTTACCCACAGAGCTCAGTCCTCGTCTCTGCCCAACTGTACTTCACACACAAGGCTTCCTCAATACCCGCCCCCCCAGCTAAACATTCCACGCCTCTCTTCAGCATTCTTGACTCCCACCTCCTCTGAAGCACTTACACCCTGTGAAATACCCCGGGGGGGGGGGGGGACGGTGGTGGCTCAGGCCTTCAATCCCAGCACTAGGGAGGCAGAGGCAGAAGGATCGCTGTGAGTTCAAGGTCAGTCTGGTCTATAAGAGCTAGTTCCAGGACAAGCTCCAAAGCTACAGCAAAATTCTGTCTAAAAAAACAAACAAACAAAAACCCCACCCCATTCGATATTTGAATCAGGAGTACTTGTTGCTATATTTACAGCACTGGAGTAAAGTTTCTGCCCCAACAAGTACCCTGTAAATATTTGCAGAAGGAACAACAGGAAGGTAAGAAAAGGTGAGAAGGGAGGGAGGAAGAGAGAAAGGGG
>NW_026069251.1:0-2117 GCF_014885135.2 Alexandromys fortis
GTTCCCTGCCCTGTGGGAAGTTCAAGGACCACCCACCTCCATCCAGGTCTAGTAAGGTGAGCATCCAAACTGCCTAGGCTCCCACAAAACCAATACGTGCAGTGGGATCAAAAACCCATTGCCATTGTTCTTGGGGTCTCAGTGGTCCTCCTTGTCTGCTATGTTCAGCGAGAACGTTTTTATCCCGGCCCTGGGTTTTGTCAGACCCAGGCCAGCTGGCCTTGGTGAGCGATGACTCAGAAGTTAAGAGCCCCGGCTGTTCTTCATGAGGACTCAAGTCTGATTCCCAGCAGCAACGTGGTAGCTCACAACCATATTTAACTCCAGTTTCAGGAGATCTGATGCCCTATTCTGGCATCTGTGAGTACTTTATTACATAGAAATACACTCAGATAAAACATGTATACACTCAATATACTCAATCGTGCCACAAGGACATGTGCTCAACTATGTTCATAGCAGCTTTGTTTGTCATAGCCAGAACCTGGAAACAACCTAAATGCCCCTCGACCAAAGAATGGATATCGAAAATGTGGTACATTTACACAATGGAGTACTACACAACAGAAAAATATAACAACATCTTGAATTTTGCAGGCAAATGGATGGAGCTAGAAAACATTATTTTGAGTGAGGTAACCCAGACCCAGAAAGACACATGTACTCATAGGCGGTTTTTAAACATAAAGCAAAGAAAACCAGCCTACAAACCACAATACCAGAAAATTTAGACAACAATGCGGACACTAAGAGAGAATTACATAGATCTAATCTACATGGGAAGTAGAAAGTAGAAAGAGACAAGATATCCTGAGTAAACTGGGAGCATGGGGACCTTGGGAGAGGGTTGAAGTGGGGAGGGGAAAGGCAGGGAGGGGAGCAGAGAAAAATGTAGAGCTCAATAAATATTAATTAAAAAATGTATACACTGCAGGTCTCTGCCTCTGCTTCCCTCAGCTGCTGGATGAAGGTTCTATGGTGACATTTAAGATATGCATCAATATGACTATAGAGCAAGACCATTTTGGGTACCCTTTCCTCTATAGCTTAAGGTTTTAGCCAGGATCATTCTTGTGGACTCCCAGGAATCTCTCCAGTTCTCTTGTCAGCCCTATAATGACTCCCTCAATCAAAATGTCCTTTTCCTTGCTCTCATCTCTGTCCCCACTCCATCTCAACCATCCAATTCCTTCATGATTTCCTCCCCCTCCCCTTTTCTCCTCCTCCTCCACTCTCCCTTCTCCCCCATCCCCACTCCTATGCTCCCAATTTTGTCAGGTGATCTTGTCTATTTCCCCTTTCTGGGTGGATCTATGTATGTTTTTCTTAGGGTTCACCATGTTACTTAGCTTCTATAGGATCATCAGCTATAGGCTCAATATCCTTTGCCTTACAGATAGTATCCACTTATGAGTGAGTACATACCATGTTCATCTATCTGAGTCTGGGTCACTTCACTCAGGATGTTTTTTTTTTCCCTAGTTCCACCATTTGCATGCAAATTTCAAGTTGTCATTACTTTTTAATGCTGGGTCATAATCCAACTTGTAAATATGCCATATTTTCTTTATCCATTCTTTGGTTGACGGACATCTAGGATGTTTCTATGTTTTGGCTATTAATAATAATGCTGCTATGAACATAGTTGAACAAATGTCGTAGTATGATATAGCATCTGAGCTCTGAAAGTCTAGTTGAAGAGTGGGAGGAGTGAGAATATGAGAAAAGAGGTCAAGACCATGATGGACACACCCACTGAAACAGTTTACCTGAGCTAATGAAAGTTCTCCAACTCCAGTCAGACAGGGATGGAACCAGCATAGATCCAAACTAGTCACTCTGAATGTGGGTGACAATAGTTGTATAGTTGGAGCAGATTGCAAGGCCTTTGGTGGTGGCATCAGGATTTGTCCCTACTGTTTGTATTGATTTTTTTTTCATTTATTTATTTATTTATTTATTTATTTATTTATTAAAGATTTCTGTCTCTTCCCCACCGCCGCCTCCCCTTTCCCCCCCCTCCCCCAATCCAGTCCCCCTCCCTCGTCAGCCCAAAGAGCAATCAGGGTTCCCTGCCCTGTGGGAAGTCCAAGGACCACCCACCTCCATCCAGGTCT
>NW_026069251.1:7762-9419 GCF_014885135.2 Alexandromys fortis
AGCAATCAGGTTTCCCTGCCCTGTGGGAAGTCCAACGACCACCCACCTCCATCCAGGTCTAGTAAGGTGTGCATCCAAACTGTTGAGGCATCTTTGTAAATTGAAGTGATATTCTCAAAAAAAAAAAAAAAAAAAAAAAAAAAAAAAACAAACCTGAAAGAGTCCTCTAATAGTTAATTCCTGGGATTGTATTACCCTCTTCTTGGGATTTGACATTAGCTTGGCCTGCAAAGCTGAAGTTTCATAAAATCTGGCAAAGTTCTTAAATGTTGATTAAAAATTACATGTGTCTATAAGGCACAGAATTAAAGATAGATAAAAGAAAGAAAAGCACAATAGGACCTTAAAGAAAATTTTAATTAATATATCCTTTCGACTGGAAAAAAATGGTCTTAACATTTTCCCTCCTAAGGGCTAAGGGCACCCCATAGTGAGAAGGTTTCACCCCATTTAAAAGTTTATTTGGGAACCTCCAATTCAGTTAAAAGATGTTGTTCATAAAACAGAAATAACCAGCTATTTATTCCTTTCTCAAGTTCTTACATGTTCTTTGAGCCCAGAAGACTATTACTTAGAAGGTTCAAGTGCCATGCCCTTTCCCATATCTGAGACTACCTATGTGTTCCAGGCTGATAAACTTGTCTGCATAAAGAATATGTCAAACTGGAACTTGGGGCCAACTATAAATGTCCATACCCTGTAGTCCCTACCACCCCCACAGCAACGAGTGTCACCAGTGTCACCCTGTGATTTGCCGTCACTAAAGGAGGCTACAGAGAACAATAGATGAATCCTCAAGAGGTCCTCTCACTCATGCAAGATAAAACTACATAGGTTCTCTGACTATGATTTCCCAATTTCTTCTTTGTCTACTCATGGAAAGAGCATATCACCCCTATAAGCCAAATAATAATAATAAAATATTAATAATAAAAAGACCCAAACCAAGAAGTTCAGAGACAGTCTATCCACTGAGACTCAACACATATACGGTTCCTGGGGTTGTGGATCCACCAATGGAAGAAAGGGGTTCTGATCTATCCAGTGCTATACCTGATCTGTGGGTGACCCCCAAACTGCCAAGAGCTGAGGGAATATCATCGTTCTCACTGTAGCAACAAAAACAAATGCTCCTGGAACCACACTGACTTTTTATAGTCCGAAAAAATAAGTCATCACAACATGCATGTGGTCTCTGGTATGCAGTGCTCATTTGCCCTGCCTTGGGCTATCTGGATCAATAGAGGTGATGCTTCTTGTGACCTTTTAAACAGAAAGAGAGAAGAGGTCGTTCTTTCTTGGGTGGTGAAGACCTGGTCAGGCAGTGTGAAGCAGCATATAATCGGTTCCCAGCCTACCAAAGACACTACAACTGGATTTACCACATAATGTACATCCAGTTGACGGCACAGGAAGTTACCTGAGGCTTAAGGGGATCAGGCTGCAGGTGCTGTGGCTTTGTGCACTGGGTGCTGAGCTCCGCAGACCATAAGGAAATCTGTCCAGCGGGACCTGGCAACATAAAGAAAACATCCAACTACATCCATATCTATCTCTATCTCTATCTCTATCTCTATCTCTATCTCTATCTCTATCTCTATCTCTATCTCTATCTCTATCTCTATCTCTATCTCTATCTCTATCTATATCTATATCT
>NW_026069252.1:0-2186 GCF_014885135.2 Alexandromys fortis
AAAAAAAAAAAAAAAAAAAAAAAAAAAAAAAAGTTTGACCTATTATTCAGGCTTATTACTAGCTACCTCTTTCAACTGAAATTAATCCAAAATTCTTATCTATGTTTAGCCATGTGTTTTGGTACCTTTTCTCAGTAAGGCATTCTCCTCTTGCTTCCTCTGCTTCTGGATGATGACTGACTCTCTGCCTTTCCTCTTCCCTGAATTCTCCTAGTCTGGTTGCCCCCTATACTTCCTGCCTGGCTACTGGCCAACCAGCATTTTATTAAACCAATAAGAGTGACAAATCTTTACAGGGTACAAGAGCGTTATCCCACAGCAAGGGGTTAAAGTTTATTCTGTTTGTTTGAGTTTTGTTGCTTATGCATTTTTGCCTTCTCAAAGAAGAGACAGTTTGCATTGTGGAAGGTTTGTACTCTTGGATTTGATTAAAAGGCCCTGGGGCTAGTGCTCAAATTTAACCATTCTAGTAGGACTGAAGATGTTCTAAAGAAAGACACCATGTCATTCCCTTTGCCTCTCAGACTACTGGAACAATGAACTCTAAGAAATTGAAATTCTCTCCCAGCTCATGCTAGTAGAGAGATAAGATGGGGACCCTCAGCCAGACGGGCGCCGGTCCCCCAGAAAGAGATGTCACACTGTATGACACTTGTCAGACCACCTTGCAGAGGAGACTAGTGCCCAGGCAATGATGGGGCAGTGATGGGTGGGATCAGCCCTTTCCCGGAACTCTTCAGTTCTATATACATCTTGCTTTCTATTCAAACCTAAATCTTGCATCAGACTCTGAATGCTAACTTGGGGAAGGGTCCCTGGGCTTTGTTCCTTTTCCCAATGTGGCCATATTGGATATATATACAGACACCAAAGATTAAAAAAAAAATCATTTCCTCAAAAGTAGTGAGTCCCACTGATAATTCTACACTTCTCATAGGACGTGTATTTCTATAGACTTTACTAACTTCCGGTTGGCTCTAGTTCCTTCTAACACACATGAAACTCTTCTTAAGAAAATGACATTTTAAATCTTAATCGGCTCTCACCTTAGCCATTAATTAGCCATTATCTGCCAATATCTGCATTTTTCAATGAAATCCCTTGGCTATCAGTTAACACTTGAGTAATTGATATATGATCATCTACTAACAGTTTAATTATCTCCTGACACTGGCTTATCATCTAGATTCATATTCATTAGGCTGTATTACATGACATTTCAGTTACATGCTCAGCCTTAATTATTAATCAATAGCTTAGTAACTTGCTTTAAACGTATTACTGGTACGTTAGTTATCTGCCGTTATTTTAGAGTACAGTAGTCCTCCCTATTCACAGGGACAGTTGGGAACACATGGGAAGAGAGAAAGAACCCCTTCATTCTAGCCTTGGCGGAAGCCTCTAGGCAGCTGACAATCGGGAACGCCAGCACAATCACACTTGTTTAAGGTTTTACTTCTTCCCGGCTAGAAACCTGCACTTTTCTGGGCATCTCACCAGAAACTTTAAAGGAAAAGGGGATGTCCTAACCTCTTTGTGCTACCCTAGTGGCTCCTACTTTTATTTTAACGGATTGTAATCTATCCAGGCCATCCCAGAGTCCCCCTCTAAATTCCACTTATCAAATAGAGAAAGACTGGGGGATGGCAGAGTGGACAAGGGCTCATGGTGACCTTGGTGACAAGCCCCGCAGCCTCGGCTCAATCCCAGAAAGTGAAAAGAGAGAAATGACCTCCACAGGTAGTCTTTGACTTCTGCCCATGTGCTGTGACACGTATTTGAGTGTGTGCCTGCACACATCAACATACACACAGAGACACAGAGGTATAACTCTTTTTTTCCTTTTTTTTCTCTTTCTTTTCTTTTCTTCTTTTTTTTTTTTTTTTTTTTTTTTTTCTGAGACAGGGTCTCACTATACAGTCCTAGCTGGCATAGAACTCAGTGTTTAGACCAGATTGGCCACAAACTCACAGAGTTTCTTCCTGAGTGCTGGGATTAAAGAGTTGTGCAACTTGCCCGGCAGTGGAGGCGCACGCCTTTAGTCCCAGCACGTGGGAGGCAGAGGCAGCAGGTGAATCTGTGGAGGTCAGCCTGGTCTACAGAACAAGCTTCAGGACAGCCAAGGCTACACAGAGAAACCCTGTCATGGAGAGAGAGAGAGAGAGAGAGAGAGAGAGAGAGAGAGA
>NW_026069252.1:7811-8970 GCF_014885135.2 Alexandromys fortis
AACCAAACACAACACAAAAAAAAAAAAAAAAAGAAAGAAAGCAAAGAAAAGAAAGGAAAAGAAAAAAGGAAGAAAGAGAAAATAAGAAAAAATTTAGAAGGAACCTAAATGTCCAAGAACTAAACAAATCACCACGTGAGCAGAGAACAGAAAACTAAACCACAGCAAAAATGGATCAACTAGATACAACGAAGGCTTCAGCATGAGCAAAGTCCACAGACAAAGGCTAAGTGGAAAACCAGCGCCTGAGGAATTGTGTGACATATTATCCAAGGATTCCAAACAGCATCAGTAAGTGTTCAGGAATTGTAGGCTCTGCAGAGTGGTTTCCTCTGGCTATGTGTGGGGAGGTGGAGGGAGGGGAACTTTACTCAGAGTCCATCTCTGTCTTTTTGTCATTTGGAGTAAAAGCAAACAGCAAACCCAAGAAAACCTGAGGAAAGGGTGGAGAAAAACTGGCTGGTTACTGGATCTGGACGCCTGAGGTCCCACCATGGCTCTGTCCCTTCTCTCATAAGGAAACAAAGTTTCATTTTGGAAGGGAAGGGGAAGCTACCTCCCTAAGGATTGGCTCACAGTCCCATCCTTCCAGTTGTGTGAACAGCAAGCTGTTTCCTCGACCTGGAGTGGACAGGGTTGGTTTCTGTGTGTCAAACACACACACACACACACACACACACACACACACACACACACACACACAAGACCTGACAGTTTTAACAGTAGAATTGGTAGGTGCTTGCCTGGAGCAAAATTGGCCACTGCTCCAAAAAAGTGGCCCAGCTATGTAACCCAGCAGTGACTGGAAATTGTTACTTGTGTGTCCTTCAGCAACTTACTTGTCCTGTCTAGGATTTGGTTTTCCTATCCATAAAGTTAAGTTAGTGTGTGATTGGTGGGGGGACAGAGGAAGGGGGTGCATGTCTCAAGATGTGTGTGTGTGTGTGTGTGTGTGAGAGAGAGAGAGAGAGAGAGAGAGAGAGAGAGAGAGAGAGAGAGAGAGAACACTATTGACTAGTTTTTCTTTTAATTTTTGCTATTTTAAATGTATTATTTTGCATATAATACTTATGCATTTTGTTAATGCTGTTTGTTTGTTTTTTGTTGGGGGATGCTTTTGTCTTCTAAGACAGATTTTCTCTGTATAGCCCTGGCTGTC
>NW_026069253.1:0-8473 GCF_014885135.2 Alexandromys fortis
CTCCAAATGCAGATGTGGTGGCCTCCACACAGACAGCCCTCCTGCAGAAGCTAACCTGGGCCTCGGCTGAGCTGGGCTCCAGTGCGTCCTTGGAGACTAGCATCCAGCTGTGTGGGCTTATCCGGGCTTGTGCTGAGGCCCTAGCCAGCCTGAAGCAGCTGCAGCACTGAAACCTCTCCTCCAACCCCTTGTGGCCCTGAGAAAAACCCTCTAGAAAAGCAGCCGTTCCTCTGTGTGGTTTGTTTCTTTCTTGGTTCTGAGTGTGCACGCAAGCCCCAGCTCTAGTCACGCTTTTTCTTTTGGCAACTCACCTTGTCGTGGCCTTTTCTACCTGAATGAGTTTTTTGCACTCAGGACAAGGGGTAAATGGTAGAGGGACAAGTGACCCCTTTTTCCAATGAAGTAACTTCAGCCTCCACAAAGGCTGGACCACTAGTACTGTCCCTGATCCAATACCCCTCCCTCCACCTTCTGGACCCGACTACCGTGTGCAGTTTCGGCCCCCTTGGTGCTTCCTCTCCTCCTCTGGGTATCTTGGTTCTATGATTCCATCTTAATGCTCACTGGAATGTTGGGGGGGGGGGGCCAGCGAAGCACTTTTAAGAGCTAGGCACAATCTTACTCCATTCTCCGGCCCCTGCATTCCTACACTTTTAGAATCGTTCCCTTGGGAAAGAAATTGTGTAGAAATGAGGCAGCAAAAAGAACAGCGGAAGGCTTTCCTGACCCTTTCGGTCTCATCCCTCCCGGTTCTCTGATGGATTGCTGGGCCCCACAGCCATCTCCCTGTTAAGAGAAGCCCCGCCCATGCAGAGGGGTGGAGCATAGGCGGAGTCCGAGGAGTCTGGGAAGGAACAAAGCGCGGCCTGCGGGCGGCGGCTGGGCTCCCTCCGGAGGCTGGGCCACCGGGAGCAAGTCCTGTGAGCCGCAACCCGCGTGAAACATTGGAGGACTCCGAGTGGCATCGCGGTCCGTGCCGGCCCGGCCATGAACGGTCTACCCTCAGCCGAGGCGCCGGGCGGCGCGGGTTGCACTCTGGCTGGGCTCCCACCGCTACCGCGGGGCCTCAGCGGCCTCCTTAACGCTAGTGGGGGCTCGTGGAGGGAGCTGGAGCGTGTCTATAGCCAGCGGAGCCGCATCCACGATGAGCTGAGCCGTGCCGCCCGCGCCCCGGACGGTCCCCGTCACGTTGCGGGCGCTGCCAACTCGGGCTCTGCAGCAGGCGTGCGTCGCCCAGTTAACTTGGACTCGGCACTGGCCGCGCTGCGCAAGGAGATGGTGAGTAGGTGGGCTCCCCGCCAGGGGTAACGTGCTTTGTGGAGAGGTCGGGGATAAGTCTGGGACCGGTGTCCTGGCTCTCATGCCCAGCAGGATGCGTCGGGTCACAGTGGTTTAGGATAGCTATGATTGTAACAATGTGTAGCAATTGTTGCATTTTTAAAACTTGCCTGATTTCATCCTGCTGGACAGTGTTACCCCATTGTATAAATGAGGGCCAGTGAGTGGCTTAAAGGTTTCACAGTTGGCAAGTGCCATCTGTTGCCCCCAGAACTTTCACCTAAGAAGGTGCAGGAAGATTGGACAGGGTTGTGGCTCATCGTGGGGACTTTGGTTTGGAGCTTGTGGGGGGCCTGGACCCCCAACTCCAGCCCACTGTCAGTTGTCCGCAGGTGGGGCTGCGGCAGCTGGATATGTCGCTGCTGTGCCAGCTGTGGGGCCTGTATGAGTCGATCCAGGACTACAAGCATCTGTGCCAAGACCTGAGCTTGTGCCAGGACCTGTCATCCTCCCTCCACTCGGACAGCTCCTACCCACCTGATGCCGGCCTGTCCGATGATGACGAGCCTCCTGATGCCAGCCTGCCCCCAGACCCTCCACCCCTCACCGTGCCCCAAACACACAATGCCCGTGACCAGTGGTTGCAGGATGCCTTCCAAATCAGCCTCTGAAAAGCTGGGGTGGATAGCTAAGCACCTAGACAAAAGGCTCAGAACTTGCCCTTCAGCAAGTCCTTAGTTGACAGTGCCTGCTCTTTTACTGGTACCACCTCACTTCACTTCAGGAGGGCAAGACATATACCCATCAGGCAAAGCGGTCAAGATTGCAGCCAATGCCCAGTGCACTGGGCTCCCCACTTCTCCCACGTGTGTGCACCCCTAGCTTGGCCAGCCCTTAGTCTGACCATGGGGTCCAAAGTGTCTTGCACTCGCGTTGGCATCGCTAGGACTGGGATGATTGCCTAGCTTCCATCTCTTTCATCTTTTGCTGCCACGTGCAGCTGCTGGCTCAGGGGCATTCCTATCTGTGGCCCTAGGGTTTCACTGCCTGGGACAAGGGCTCCAGGACCCATCTCCGCAGCCATCCACAAGCCAGAAAGGCTAAGGCCTCTATGCTGGATATTTACGTTTAGGGGCCAGTTCGTGAATGGAAAAATAAATAAGTACTTTCAACATTGTATTCTGATTGCCTGGTTGATGGGTACTGGGTTGGGAATTAAGTGGTTTCTAGCAAGTGTGGTCAGAGTTCTGCCGGCAGGTGGCGCCCAAGACCCCCTAGTGAAAGTCTTAGAGGGCTCAGGGTATGAAACGTCCCTCTCCGGGCAAGGTTGGAAGCTTTCCAGGCTACCGAAGCCTGGCTCTGCAGCATTTGACAGCAGTCGAGTCTCGTCCCCCGGGCTCTAGGCTTTGGAACCCAGCTTCCCCCTTTCCCTTGCTTTGAGCCTTCCAGGAAGGAAGGAGCCGCCCATCTTGAGGAGAGAAACTTTCCACCTCCAGTGCTGGGCGGAGTTGCTGCAGCACAGGAAATGGGTGGGCCAGAGCTGACTGACCCGGGGGCCCATCAGAGTGATTGGGGAAAGCTCCAAGAGTTGGTGCCCCATAGGTTGGAGGGGGCCGTGATAGGAGGGAGAGGTGTGGAGGCCAGAGGGAGTGAGGTTTCAGTCTGTAGACAAGTCCTGGAAGGGAGACAGCACGGGGGGGGGGGGGGCAAAAATTGAGGCCTCGGGCACCTCTGTTGCAGCCTCAGACTGCCCAGCCTCCCCCGGACCTCGGCACTAAGTACCTGTAGGGTAGTACACAGAGGGCTTCCTCAAGGAAGCAGAGAGTCACACCAATGGAGTGGAGAGACAAACCCGGGTGTCCAGCCCTCAGGAGACGCCTGCGCACTCTCAAGATTGCACCTGGGCAGCTCTTCCCCACTCCCTACCACGGTCACTTGAGTGCTGGAGATCCACCCAGCTGCCACTTCTGGAAGACAAGTCTTTTCCACCGTGTGGGTTTGCTAGACACTGGGCAGGGAGAGAACACAGAGATGTGGTGCTCTAGGGCACTTCTCTCAACTGGGTATGAGCCACCTTGCAGAGGCTCATTACCATTGAGTTGGACGGCTGATAAGGAGTCTAATCTAGGCGTCAACACCACAGCTAACGCCCCAGGGGAGGAGAGAAAACACCCACAGACGTATTTTCTCTAGCCCTGATAACGGATTGCATTTAATAAGACCTGGCAAAATCAGCCCAGCCCTGTGCTACATGCTTTCCCACGTTTCAACCTTCTATGACCGTTAAAGATAGAACTATAATTGGCCCCATTTAACAGACTTCAAAACCGAGGCACAGAGTGTTAGTGCTTTGTCCAAGGTGGCACTCTTGATTAGAAACCACTATTTGAACCTTTCATTGCTTGTGAGAAGTGAGGACTTTTCCCTCGTGCCAGCTGAGAAGTCTGGTTTTGTGACACTAGGTGCATCCCGCCAAAGCTGGCTCCCGACTTGGAACTTTTCTTATCTGATTAAGACGTGGGTGTTAGCAAGGGTCTCCTACCCCAGAGCTAAGAACCGCTGGCTCTGGCCCAGTAGACGCTGAGGACTCTGAGCAAGACCCATCTTCTTCCTAGGTCTCTGCTTTACAAGCTTGAGAAGTGGGGTACCAAACAGGACCACAAAGGTTGCAGGCAGGAAGGGAGGCGGCTGTGGCAGCTCTTGGGAGGACAGCACCTAGTTGAGGTTGTCATCTCTTAGAGCGCACATGTTCACCCCTATACCCCATCCGGCTCCCGGGCGCCCACCAAGTCGACTTTGCGGTCGGGACTCGTTCCCTCCACCCCCAAGCCGGGTGCCGGTGCCCGGTCGCGTCCCGGAAGCGGGGTCGCCCCGCCCCGCGCTGCAGCCCCGCCCGCCTTCGGACGGGGGTTGCGGCTCCAGGAAACCGCGCTCTTGCAGCTCCGAGCTCCGACCAGCTCGACGCGCCGGGACCGCCCCGCAGACTCAACCAGCCCACCCGGAGGACCCCAGCGGCCGTCCCAATAAGCGCGGTCTAGATCCGAACCTCAGACACCTCTATACGGACGGGGTGGACAGGACGGGCATAGCAGAAAGGGGCCCCAGAGACCATGGGGACCCTGGCAGGGCCAGCAGTGGCGAGCAAGCGGGATCCCCGAGCCTGAGAAGTGGGCGGCAAGAGCTCCTAGGGCCATGACTTCGGTGTGGAAGCGCCTGCAGCGGGTGGGCAAGCGGGCCGCCAAGTTCCAGTTTGTGGCTTGTTACCATGAACTGGTGTTGGAGTGCACCAAGAAATGGTGAGTAGAAGGGAGGCCTGAGGGAGCCCCCAGACTGATGTGGGACTCGGTTTAGCTTGAACTTTTTGAGTCTGAGAAACTCGCCCCAAGTCTAACGATTAACGGGGTTCCCATCCTAGGTGCGTCTTGCAGCTCGGGGGCCGGGGAGGGGGTAGTGGGGGACTCCAGGAGTTGAGAGGTGTGCCCTGTGTGGGGCAAGGCTCACAGGCAGGAGGATCGTTGCTCACATCTAAATCAGCTGTGCTCGGGCCTGAGGGAGGAGGCTTTGTTCCTCAAGCCAAGAGCAGCTAGACTGGGTGGCAGTGGAAAACGGAACAAGTTTTGAGATCTCCAGGTGGCCAAGGCTGGGACAGACTTCATGGATCTTAGTTCAGTTCAGAGTGAAGATGTGGCCTTCTTTTCTGCCCCTCCCCCTTCAGCCAGAGTGGGCCCCAGAGGCTGGGGATGTCTCCACAATGTCCTTAAAAGGGGAAACTGAGCTTGGAGGGATGAAGAGGGAGGCGGGGAGAGGCTTAAAGGGGCCTGAGGTCCTAGGGGTGGTGGGTCCAGGAGAGGCGGATCTGTGGAGGGAAAGGTAGGCAGGTGAGGGGCCAACACATGAGAGGGTACAGGCCTTGTCCTGGGCTGTCAAAGGGCCCTAGGGCTGTCTGGCTCACATACCCCCATGGGGCAGCTGCCCAGGCCCCTGCGTCACACCCTAAATATATGTGTACACTGGTGTCAGCTTCCCTCGGCTGGATTAGGGCACAGCTGTGGGGGCCTCGCAGCCCAGTTGGGGCTAAATATAGAGTCCCAAGGGGGAAGAGCAGGAGTAGGCCGGAACCATGGGGTCTGAAGGGAGGGGAACGAGCAGAGGCTGGGGTCCTTAGGTCAGCCACCAGTAATCTTTGGCCTTGAACATGCTGGGTCCACTGGGAGGCCCTTTATGCAGTAAAGGCAGAGGGACAATGGGAGCTCGTCGGGGTAACACAGCAGAGCTGGCACTTGAACTCTGGCCTCTGGTTCCTGCCCCAGCATTCTGGGTGAGGCCAAAGGGACACCGGGCATGGTTCTGGGGAGTAGACAGAAGGTACAGACAGTGTCAGTGGATTGAGTCACAAGCAGCAATGGGTAAGGCCTGCTGGGCTTCTTAGCCAGGGGCCCAGGACAGGAAGCTGCCCCTGCCTAGGTCATAGCTTCCCAGGAAGGCGTGCCTACAGTCCTGAGTCAGGCTGACCAACCAGGCCACACCCTCTCTAGGCACCCCTGCTGTTTCCCTTTTCTGGGAAGGCCTTGCTGGGCCATTGCCTGTGGTTTGGGGCTGGGAATGGCTGCTTACTTCTAGGTCAGAGGACTCCAGACTCAGCTGTGTGACATTATCTGGCCTACTTCTCTGTGTTCAGAAGCCTCAAAGGTTAAGAGCAAGCCGCTTGTCCTGCCTCAGCCTCCAGGGAGGCAGTGAGCTGGGCAGACCTAGCATCAAGGCATGGAGCTGGAAACAAGCGGGGAAGGCTCTCACGCTGCCTTCCCCTGATTCTCTCCTGGACCGACCCCACCCTCCTGAGCAGTGGTTAGAGACTAACTCAAAAAGGCCCTGTCCCCAGGGCCCAGCCAAGTGTCAGTCCGTTGTCAAGGACCAGGCCTGCGCAGCTCTCAGGGCCCAGCCAAGTGTCAGTCCGTTGTCAAGGACCAGGCCTGCGCAGCTCTCTCTCCCTGCTTGTCCCCACCTTCGCACCTGTCTGCCTTTCCTGCAACGCATGCTTGCTGCCCATGTCTCCTCAGGCTTCCCTGGGACTCCATTGTCAGCATCAGTGGGTCTGGATTTAAGGAAGTAGGAGTCCTGCCTGACCCCCTCAGTGTGTGGGGGTTGTCTAGTGTCCCTAACCTTGTGCTTCTCTGGCCTCACTCCTCTCATTTGCCCTTGCTCTGCCTCTACCACTCCCTGAGCCTCAGATCCTTGCATTTGAAGAGTTCCTTCTCTGAAGATCAGCACATAACCACTTCTTCCACTCCTGCCTCTGCTCAGATACCCAGCCAAAGGACATCAGGCAGGCTCCTTCATGGCACCCACAAAGTGGTGACTAGTTTATTTTCTTCACACACACACACACACTTTTTTCTTCTCTTTCTGTCTTCTACTTATTCATTTATTTATTTATTTATTATTTTTATTGAGACAGGGTCTTACATGTAGCCCTTGTTGGCCTGAAACTTGCTATCTAGACCAGGCTGCTCTTGAACTCATAGACCTGCCTCCATCTGCCTCAGGCACTGGCATTGAAGACCTGCACCACCAAGCCAGGCTTTTCCCTCCTTGTCTTTACTTTTCTTCCACCTTCCTTGACCTCAAGGGTCTGGCCTCAGCCCCTTTTCTCCTCCTCTCCTCTGCCCTCAGAACAAGTTGAGCTCCAGAGGAACTCCACAAATATTGTGAACCAAATCTTTGTCTTCCCGTGTTTCTGTGTGTGCACACACGTGTGCCTGCTGCTGTTACTGTCTGTCACTTTTTCTTTTTTTTCTCTTTTTTCTTCTTATTTTTAACTTTATTTTATATGTATTGGTGCCAAGGTGTCAGTTCCCCGGAACTGGGGTTACAGACAGTTATAAACTTCCATGTGGGTGCTGGGAATTGAACCCAGGTCCTCTGGTAGAACAGTCTGTGCTCTTAGCCACTGAGCTATCTCTCCAGCCCCCGTGTCACTCTTTTTCAAAGGCCCTGCTGGGCCATAATGTCTCAGTCTTCACTGTCCAGGCCTTTGCCCTTCAGTCCCAGCCCCACCCTGCCTGAGCAGCCCCACCCTACACCCGGTGACCCTAGATAAGAAGCTGCCTGTGCCCTCCTCCTTGGGAAGGGGACCAGAGGAGACCCCCAGGGAGCTAGAAAAAGGAGGAAGAGAAGATGGGGAAGCTAGATTGGGCCTGCTAAGAGTTCTTCCCTTTCTTCCAGGCAGCCAGACAAGCTGGTAGTGGTATGGACTCGGCGGAACCGACGTGTCTGCTCCAAGGTGAGAAAGACTGGCACCTGGGGGTCCAGGTAGGGAGGCAGGGCCAAGGGGGAGGTAGATGCGAGCTCTTGGGAAAGCGCAATCAGGTGCAGGTCATATCGGTGTCCACTGGGAGAAAGGAGGATGGGGGAAGAGGATAGGGCCTGATGGTGATGGGGAAGGGTGAAGACCCAGGAGGATTCCCTACTGCCTCTTACAGGCCCACAGCTGGCAGCCCGGCATCCAGAACCCATACCGTGGCACTGTGGTGTGGATGGTCCCAGAGAACGTGGACATTTCTGTGACCTTGTACAGGGTGAGTCTCTGGAACTCAGGTATAGGCAGAGAATAGCAACGCTGGGTGTGTGGCTCTATTAGTGGGATGCTCACCCACAGGGGGAACCAAGTGGTAGAACCAAAAACTTCGTGGGTTTGTTGCAAGTGACTGAAGAGATCTTGAAGGGGTAGCATTTACCTAACCTGTAGTATCCAGTCTGGGATCAGAAGCCAGGACACAAGGACTAAAGAGCTGGCTCAGTTAAGAGCACGGCTGTTCTTTTTTTTTTTTCTTTTTTTTTTTAATTTATTATGTATACAATATTCTGTCTGTGTATATGCCTGCAGGCCAGAAGAGGGCACCAGACCCCATTACAGATGGTTGTAAGCCACCATGTAGTCGCTGGGAATTGAACTCAGGTCCTCTAGGAAGAGCAGACAATGCTCTTAACCTCTGAGCCATCTCTCCAGCCCCACAGCTGTTCTTCCAAAGAACCTGGTTCCATTCCCAGCCCACACACAGCATCTCACAACCATCTGTAACTCCAGTTCCAGGGGATCTAATACCTTCTTCTCTCTGATAAGGGCACTGCACATACATGGTACACAGACATACATCCTGGAAAAACATCCATACACATAAAATCAAATATATATATG
>NW_026069254.1:0-1633 GCF_014885135.2 Alexandromys fortis
CAATTCACATTTATTCATCTTATATGAAACCATTAACCCACGTATAACTGAAAAACTGTCAACCTCAGTGTTGAAATAGGAAGCGGCGGGGCTGCATCCCCAACACCCTGGCTGCTTGGCTAGCTTATGCCCGAAATAACAATACACAAACTGTATTCATTTAAGAACTGCTTGACCCATGAACTCTAGCCCTTACAGGCTAATTCTTGCACCTGGACTAGCCCATTTCTAATAATGCGTGTAAGCACCCCAAGGTGTGCTTACCGGGAAGATTCTAGCCTATGTCCATCCTGGGTCTGAGGAGCTTCATTGCGTGCATCTGCCCGGGAGCTTGGAGCATGGCGTCTCTCCAGGAGCAGAGCAGAGTCTGACCTCACTTCCTCTTCAGCCCAGAATTCTATTCTGTTTCCTCCTCCCATCTATGTTCTAAGCTATGAGGCCAAGCAGTTGGTTTATTACTTAACCAATGAAATCAACAGATTGATATATGACACTCCCACATCACCTCAGTAGTGAGATGATTGATATAAATCAGACTTCATAGAAACAAGACACACAGATAATTATGCTGGACACAAACTATGAGCAGTTTCTTTATTAACCAATGAAAGTAACACATAGACAGATGACCCTCCTAAACCATTTCCCCTTTTTCTGTTTAAACAAAAAAGAAAGGCTTTCACTTTAACATAGTAAAATTACATATAACAAAACAGTTATCAAGCAATAATTACAGTTACAATATTTATATCTATTTTATGTTTTATCATAACTAAGGAAAACTAAAACTTTGTCTATCCATTCTTCAACTCCATCAAAGACTCCAGAAGAATATAATATTACCTAATTAAACAAGAAATAAGCAACTTTCTGCTGGGTTCATCTCAGTTGGCAGTTGAATGAAGTAATTTTCTGAAGGTGTTCACAGCAACCTTTCATGAGGGTGTGGTCTATCATACCATATTGGGATAGAAGCGATCCATAGGGTCTCATCCTCTGTGAAAACAAAAGAAGAATCTCTTTTCCAAAGTATCATATCCTTAGATTCAAATTCTGAAGTCAAGGTATTTTCAAAGTATCTATCTTAGATTAGTTCAGCAGCATTTGTAAACAAATATCTTTTAGCAGCTGTTGCTCCTTCCTCAGCATTCAAACAATTCAAAGAGAGCATAATAGCATACAGTATCAAGATTCTCTGTGCATTTTCCATCTTTGTGCAGCTTTATTTTAACCTCTATTTCTTTTATTTTTACTTTTACTTTTTGAGACAGGTTCTCTGTATATATCTTTGTCCTGGAATAACTCTGTAGATCAGGCTGTCCTTGAACTCTCAGAGATCAATCTGTCTCTGCCTCCTAGGCATTGGGATTAAAAGTGTGTGCTACCACACCTTGAAATCACAGAGTTCAATCTACCTCTGCCCCTTGAAGTCACAGAGGTCAATCTACCTCTGCCTCCTAAGTGTTGGGATTAAAGGTGTGGTCTACCACACCCAACTACTCTCTCCTTTTTTTTTTTTTACTTTAAGAACTTTAACTTTTATCCTACATATAGTTTTAACACACTGTAAACCATTTAGACGTTTTCTTCAACTTTGAATCTTTCTTTTACTGTATATGTCTCTTTTGTGACC
>NW_026069254.1:5571-8656 GCF_014885135.2 Alexandromys fortis
TCAGACCTTACAAGAAAAGTTTTGCTGTAGGAGAGGCAACTGTTATTACAGAAATTTACAGCTAATAAACATGCAGAGTGTCAGATGAGTATTCATCCAGAAATGGGTCATGAATATTATATCCAGACATAGGCAGACTCCACCCCCCTCTTACACACACACACACAGAGAGAGAGAGAGAGAGAGAGAGAGAGAGAGAGAGAGAGAGAGAGAGAGAGAGAGAGAGAGAAAGAAAGAGAGAGTGACAGAGTCAGAGAAAGGGAGACAGACAGACTCAGAGAGAGACAGACACACAGAAAAAGACAGAAAAAGAGCGACACAGAGACATAAACAGAGAGAAACAGACAGGGACATACACACAGAGTGATAAGTCTCAGGGATATTTCAGAAAAGGAGATGCAAAGATTGAAGGCTAGAGGCCACGGAGAAATGAACTGAAAAAGTATCTCCTTAAAATAATAGAAACAAAACATTCATGAACTCACCGTAGCTGTGTTTGCTCAAGCCCTATACAAGATCAAAACAGCCAATATTCTAGTATGGATAAGAGAGGAGTTCACAAGTTGCTATTCCCAAATGAAGAGCAATAGATTGGTGGCCTCTGAAGGAAGGAGAACAGAATTCCTTTAAGGGTGTGACTCCTTTGAGGTTTACCATGCTTCAGTGGATAGTCCTCGTATAAAGCATATGTGCAGCACAAATTAGATTCATTGGGTTATTTAAAAAATAGTTGACAAAGATTAGAAAGGATAGAGAAATTTGGATGTATCTGGGAGGAGTGAAAGATGACTATCATGAAAATGCAATGTATGAAATTCTTAAAGAATTAAAAGTAAAATATTTTCTTAAATGCCACCAGTCACTCCTGTGGCCATATCTCACAGCCTGAAGAAATCACATCACACTCCATGTCGTTTCATCCATGGAACAGAGTTTAGAAACCTGTGTTACTTTGTACTGCTATTTTTGTAGGTGGTCATGCATTGGAAATGTTGATACATTAGAGTTTTGTGACATGCTAATGGATATTTGTACCAAGTTCTCCTTTGAAATTCAATCTAGAATTCAATATGGTCTGATTTTGAACCATGAAACAGAGATCTTTGGGGGTATTTGGTAGTTGGTGAAATGAGGCATAAAGTGCAAGAGTGTTATGAACCAGTCTATGGAAATTTAACTCCCTCCCCAACTTGGCAACTAATCCCTGAAACAACAGAGAAGAGCCTCAGTGGGATTGCAGGAGCTTTTTCCTGTGTGTCCTGACATTGCAGAATGTTGGAGAATTGGAGTGAGATCTGTTTATGTGATAGAAACTGAGTTTTCCTTCAGTAACCAAGGCTCAAAAATTGTGTTACAGTTGCCAGAGATGTTTCCCCTGACAATATTTTTTATATTTTGTTTTTCTGTCAGGGAAAGAAAACAAAACTTGAAGGCCACCTTTTATTTTTATACTATCCTAATATAATTTCCCTATTAAGTTATATAGAATTGAAATACATCTGCCCAAAGTAAGCTAAAGAAGATGCAAAACACAATAAAAAAGTGAAATTAACAAGTAGAATTATGATGCCACCTAGCAACTGCAAAAAACCCACATGTATCTTATAATCAATAATTTTTTTGTGTTTTAACATCATGCACTGACCAGTAAGTCACTCTAGACTGCATGTATGCAAGCATCATCCTTGTGTTGTTGGCAGTGGCCACTGTTTGTAGAACCACTCTTCATTCCCTATTAGCTCTGCACTTATGTTTTTTTACCTTATAGTACATGTTGTCATTTCTTAAAAATTGCTACAGGGTATGCTAATCTTTTTTCTATAGAAATAAAATTTACCATCAAAAGATTATTTTTGAAAGAGATTGTATCATTGTGCTTGAACTTTATAAGTACAAATAAGGCCAACATTTTTTTTCTTTAACTATTTTAGTTACAACCATTGAACCATGCCAATGGTCTTCAACCTTTCTAATGCTGTGACCCTTTAGTACATTTCCTCATATTGTAGTGAACCCCGGCCATAAAACTATTTTCTTTGCTATTCCTTAGCTGTAGTCTTGCTACTGTTACAATTATAATGTAAATATATGATATGCAGGATAACTTATATGTGACCCCTCTGAAAGAGTTTTTTGATGCCCAAAGGGGTTGTGACCCACAGATTGAGAAGCACTGAACCTTACTGTCCTAACACACTGAAGAATGTACACCAGGGGCCTCACCCTGATTTACATGGTCTTAGTAGCATACTCTGTTCCATTCATTAAATAAAACAGCCAAAGTTTTATGACCTTGAGTAGTATTCTTAATATCCTTAGTGTTAGTTTGCTTTTTCAATTTACAACTAAAGATTAATAAGTTGTTTTTAACTGAGAGCATGTAAAACTACAATGTATAGAGGTTTGAAAGTTGATTCCACTGTCTGTTCATATTCTGACCTTGAACAAGTTATTGTTTTTTCTGAGATATTGGTTAGAGGGAGATATGCCAGATATGTAATTGTTCACTGATTCATGGATTGGCGAGATGGTTCAGGACTTGGAAGCAGCATGATTGAAAGAATAGAGAGAAAGAGATATGAAAAAGAATTATGTGGATATATCTCTTTAGATGGGCAAAGGATATGAAAAAACTTGTATTGCATGTAAATTCTTATCAAAAGGTAACTTTAGCAGAGAGAGGAGCAGGTAGATAGAATGATGCATTCTGTGGACATTCGCTTCTTTCCCAGGCCATCCCTGTCATTTTCCAATGGGTTCATGAGCAAAGAGTTTTTCAGCTCTATCACAATGTTCTAAGTACAAAGGTGCCAAATAAAATATGAAACTCTTCTCTGTTGTCATAGTTTCTATAAGAATCATCATATCATCATCAATAGTAACATTATCATTATTTTTGTTTTTGACATTCCTATTTATGTATATGATATCCCTACTTTGTAACTAGAGCTAGATCAGATGCTTATCAGGCATGACCTCTAACCCTCTGCATAATTCTATTGTCTACTATCATTTTCTGATCATTTCTTTTTTTATTGAAAAGAAAAAAATTCCGCCTCCTCACAGCCTCCCATTGCCCTCCCCC
>NW_026069255.1:0-2957 GCF_014885135.2 Alexandromys fortis
ATAAACAGTAATATGTCACAGTGATACTCTTTAATTTCGATGCCAGAAAAAGTTTTCTCTTTTTGAAAAGTGAGTAGGAACACTTTATGTGTTCCTTGAGGGCCAGGGTGTGTTGACTGTGATGGTGAGACGATGGGGAGAGAGTGGGTGTCTTCTTCACATTTCCGGTTCAGCAGCTGCTGCTGTTAAAGCTCAGACCAGACACAGACATCTGAATGGTGTCAGCTCCCATCCAGGGCCTGGCTTATGATACTTCTCTGGGGAAGGCTAAATATTCCGGGTTTCATGCGGACAGGACAGGATTATCGTCACTGGCTGGCTTAAGGTACTTTATTTACTTCTGCCTGGCTTTATGACTTAGCCCAGTTCCCTAATCCATTTATTAATCTGCAAGAGTTACATCTGTACAACTAAGCAGAACCTTTCAGTTGTCTTTTGACTGCACACTGCTGTTTAGTTCAGGCCTGATGCCCAGTGAAAGGCATTGTGGTTGTGCACGTTTTCTGACCAGTAGAGGGAAATGTGGAAGGGTAAACTCGGCCCAAGACCTCAGGGAGCCTGGGCAGCTAGCAAAAAAAAAAAAAAAAAAAAAAAAGCTCTTGTTTTTGTGTTGTTGACATTTTGAATCCTTGAGTACAGAGTTGGCTTTAAAGGATTATTTAAAGAAGTGCCTAAACTATTCAGGATAGGGAATGAGGGTGTGGCTCAGGGGTGGAGTGAGTGTTTGTCCTGTATGTGTGGTTCTTCTGCAAAGAGAGCCCCAGCACCACACACACACACACACACACACACACACACACACACACACACACACACTTAGGATTCATGCTTTCTTTATGTGTTTAAAAAGATAAAATCAGTCACATGATGTAGGAGAGTGGTTGAAGTTGAAAAGAAGGGATATTGTCAGTATTTTATAAGTAGATGAAATCAGCCAATAGGTCTGTTGTAAAAAGGGAGGGGGCCTGTGCCTAGATTAAAATGCATTAACTAGACTAGATTGAATCAAAATCTTTTGTAATATAAATTAAATGTTATTACTGAAACTAATAAAACTTGTATATGATAGCTAACTTTGTCTGTTTGGTTTGATTTCCAAACACCCAGAGCATAAATTAGACACACTGTGGTGTGTCTGTAGCAGTGGTCACAGAGAGGCTTAGTGGAGCAGGGAGACACACCCTGCACATGGCAGCAGGGTCCCTTTGACTGGAGCTCTGGACTGCACGAACCAGGGAAAGGACACCTGCAGGGCACTGGTATTCCTTCCGCTTTCTGCTCTCTGATGATTGCCTGTGACCTAGCTGTTCAGGTCACCTGTCATGCCTTCCCTGTCATGCTCGTCAGGTCACCATGCCTTCCCTGACAGTTTGCAGTGCCAACTGACGAAAATCATTTCAAAGTTATTTTAAAATTTATTATATACGTGCTCATACACACACGAGCCACAGCACTGGTGTGTGGAGGTCAAAGGTCAGAGGAGAACTCTCTAGACCTGTTCCCACCTTATGCCTTCACCAGGCCTGCAGAGCAAGCCCCTTTACCTGCTGAACCATGTTGTTGGCCCTGAAAACCCTGCTTTAAACTTTATGCCTTATATTTTTGTTAACCTGTTGATAGGCTCACTAGCTCCTCAAATATTTGCGGAGCAAATACTCTGTACATGTGCATTTATATTTTGCGGCCACGTCCCTCAGCAGACAGTGTACTAAAGGAGGAGTCGGTGTGTAGAGAGGAATGTACCGCTTACACAGATCAGTCCATCCTTCAGTATTCAAATGGTCCAACACATGCAGCTGAGGCCCTTGGATCTTCATGAACGTTGTTAGTGAAACTCATGGAGGATGTATTGACTCACGTAGGAGAAGAGGTTGGAATCCATGGGAGCCTCCAACTGTGTGGGGCCTAAAGCATGTGTGGCAGAAATCACCATCTTAAAAACAGCGGGGAGTTTGGATCCACAGTGATCCACATACTGCACATACCAGTGCTTTCAGAGTCTGTTCAGGAGACAGTGCCTTGGGCAGCGTGGGCTGGCCTCACACTCCTGGTGTAAGTGGCCTTCCATCACTGCACCAGGTAGCTGGACTACAGGGGTGTGACACCTTAGGGTTTCTAGTATGGCTTACAGTGACAGTCATGTGTTAGGATTTCCTTAGTTTTGTGTATAGTATCTACCGGTCTACCTCATGGCATGATCAAGTAACACAAGGACTCCCAAGGGATATTCTCATAGGGAACAGCGTGAGAGGAGGGGTTGCTGGATGCCTTGCCTTAAAGCAGAGGTCTGAGGGGGCCCAGTCCTCGGCGCACCAGGAGCCAGCCCTTCCTTGCTGCTGGGGTGCTCTACCCTGAGAAACAAACTCTGCTGGCAGTGCCACATTCTTAACGAGACATATGACTACGACTCTAGGAACCCAAGCGTCTCCTTTCCAAGACTCACTTCAGGCTGCTCCCTCACAGAACCCGTGGGGAAGTCCCATTCCCACATCCAGGCTCTCCCAGCTCTCCGTCCTCATACTTAGTGGCAGCCCCTTTCTCTCTTTAGCTAACACAGTGTCGCGTGTTAGCTGTTGCTGCCATTATATAAGACAAAGTAGTCTTTTTTTGTTTTTTTTTTTTTTTTTCTTTATCTTTTTTTGTTTGTTTGTTTTTGTTTGTTTGTTTCTCTGTGGCTTTGGACCTGTCCTGGAACTCACTTTTGTAGACCAGGCTGACCTACAATTTACAGGGATCTTCCTGTCTCTGCCACAGTGCTGGGATTAACGGCATGCACCACCACCACCCAGCTGAAATAAGGTATTCTTAAAGAACAGTTAGGAGAAATTCCTAATTCTGGGAATTGTGTTCAAACCACACATACCAAAAGTTTAAAATCACGTTATTAAATCCCAACTTTATGGACTTCTCTCTGTAGATGGAAGAACTGGTGGATCCGAGGCATTCTCACCCTGACC
>NW_026069255.1:6898-8477 GCF_014885135.2 Alexandromys fortis
TTTTTTTTAGTTTTTCGAGACAGGGTTTCTCTGTAGCTTTGGAGCCTGTCCTGTAACTAGCTCTTGTAGACCAGGCTGGCCTCGAACTCCCAGAGATCTGCCTGCCTCTGCCTCCCAAGTGCTGGGATTAAAGGCGTGCTCCATCACCACCTGGCACAGCTGTTATGGTTTAAGTAAAATTATGGAAGTGAAGGGGAGAGGCAGGTGGTAAGGGGAGAAGGGGAAGGGGGGGGAGAGGAGCCAGGGCAGCAGCTACCTCTTAAGGAGAAAGACAGAAAGGAAGAGGCCCTGGCTGCAAGGAGGAAGGAAGATCTTCCTGCCTCAGCGGTGGAGGGGGGAGCAGAGCTGGGGGGGGCAAGGGCGGTGTCTGTGTGAGTGGGGCTTGTCTCTTAAAGGGACAGGGCAGACCATTACATTCACATCTCTTTTTTTATATGAAAAGGCAGGAGGTAAGGCACAACAGGTTAAAGGAATTGGATTTGCGGATTCTCAAGACTGCTTCCTGCTTATTTGTGGGCATCTTGGGGGGGGGGGACCTGAGCAAGCTGGGTGCTGGTAACATCCTGGCATAGCTGGTCTCTTTGTTCCTGTCCAGTGTTTGTGGTATGGAAACGTCTGGTGGCTCTTACACATGTTTAAGGAACAACAGAGGATAAAGTTAAGTTTAGGAAAAAAAAAATTTAGAACCAGGGAATTGAGAGGGGCATATCTGACCTGTTTAAGGTGGATCCTCCAATTCAGCTCCCTGGAACTCACAAGAATTCTTTGGGTTTATGAAAATTTAAACAGCAGCAGAACGATTGTGACAGATGTTTTTCCACATTGAAAAGTATTTTTAAGACTATGGAAGGCAGCGTGAGAGAGATTTGATAAGTTGTATTTGTCTTCACACCTTTATAATTTGCAGGTACACACTTTAAAAACTTGTATTTATGTTTTACTGAAATTTGTTTGGTGAGGTTGTCCTTTTAAACTGACAAAACCTCTCAGCTGTCAGACTGCATCAGAGATCTTTGGAAGGATAAAATTTTACTTGAGTTATTGTTTAAAAAACTACATAAGAACTTACTTGCTTGGCACCTAGAGCTACTCCTCAGGGTCCTCCATGGTTGCTGAAGGTTGTATTTGTCTTTTGCTGTTTAGCTCAGGGCCTGCCAGGCTCCAGAAGATCCTGTGGGCTGAGAAATCTGTAGGAAGACAAGCCTACCTTGACCTGAGCAGCTAGGCTGTCAATTCCAGTGATTCTGTCCACTATCTGGAGATCTTCAGTTTAGGTGAAAGGCAGTTTATCTCAGTGGTCAGCACTTGGCAGTTGAAGCAAATTGTGCATGGATGTTGTTCTGTGCCCATTTGTCTTCTGTCTTCTTTGGAGAAAATAGAGTGCTGATGCTAGGAACCAACCTGTCTGTTTTTGTTATGAAAAGATTTTTTTTAACAATTAAGCATTTAAATGCCATATTCCCCAGATCTCTGAGCAGATGAGGGCTGTTTACTGGGTATAGATAAGTCATAACTACATAGAATCTTCCTAGAGAACTGGGTCTGAGTTTGACTGTACTGGCTCTCAATTTAACAGGTA
>NW_026069256.1:0-1913 GCF_014885135.2 Alexandromys fortis
TTTCCTTCTATTACTTTCTGTAGAGCTGGATTTGTGGCTACGTATTGTTTAAATTTGTTCTTATCCTGGAATGACTTGTTTTCTCCATTGATAGTGAACGCTAGCTTGGCAGGGTATAGAAGTTTGGGTTTGCATCCATGTTCTCTTAGCTTTTGAAGTACATCTATCCAGGACCTTCTGGCTTTCATGGTTTCCATAGAGAAGTCAGGTGTAATTCTGATCGGTTTACCTTTATAGGTTACTTGGCCTTTTTCCTTTGCAGCTCTTAATATTCTTTCTTTAACCTGTATATTTTGTGTTTTGATTATTATATGGCGAGGGGANCATAATTTTGTTAAAAATATTTTCTGGGCCTTTGAGCTGTGATTCTTCTCCTTCTTCTATTCCTATAATTCTTAGGTTTGGTCTTTTTATTGTGTCCCATATTTCTTGAATGTTTTGTGATGAGAATTTGTTGGCTTTGCTGTTTTCTTTGATCAGTGCATTTATTTTCTCTATGGTGTCCTCAGAATCTGAGATTCTTTCTTCTATCTCTTGTAGTCTATTGATTATGCTTGTTTCTGTAGACTCTGCTCGTTGGCCTAGATTTTCCATATCCAGCTGTTCTTCCCTTTGTGTTCTCTTCCTTGCTTCCCTTTCAGTTTTCAATTCTTGAACTGTTTCCATAACCTGTTTGATCGTTTTTTCTTGGTTTCCCAGGGTCTCATGTACATATTTACTTAATTCTTCGAACTTTTTGTTATTCTTCTCATCCATTTCTATAAGGGTGTTTATTACATATTTTTTAAGGGATTCTATTGCTTTCATAAAGTCGATTTTTTCCACTTCTTCTGTGTTAGGGTGTTCAAATCTTTCTGTTGTAAGATCTTTGGGATCTGGTGTTTTCATGTTGTTTTTCTGATTATTGGGTGATGTTCTGCCTTGGCGCCTGCCCATCTCCTCCTTTCAATGCTATCTAATTTGTCTTTTAAAATCGGATCAGGTTTCTCTGCTGGCCAGAGGCTTCTCTTACTAATTGCCCTTGCTCTGTTTCCTGGCTCCTGCCGGGGGCCAAGAACCCTCTCACCCCTAAGAAGGGTTTTCCGGAAAAGGTCCCGGCTCCCTGTTTGCCAGGGCCCTCGCCAACCAAAGGCCTACCTCTTTGATTTAATTGTATTGGGGCGATGTGCTCTCGGTGTTGCGCGCTGGTCCCTGCCGCCTGCGACCTCTGCCACCGCGCCGGTCCCCTCCAGTCTAGGCCGCCGCCGTCGTTGCCTGCCTGCGCCTCCCAGCTCCCCAAATATAGTACTTTTATTAATTCTTTGTGAATTGTATATTAAATCCCCCTTCTACCCTCAACTTCTTCCCAATTCATCCCTCACCCCCTACTCCCACCCCCTCTCAAGTTCACATTATTAAAAACAACAACAACAACAACAAATTCCAGTTTGTGTTGCCCATATATTCAAGAGGGTGGGGGCATCTGCTGGAGTATGGTCAACCTCTCAGGGGGCCACACCCTTAATGAAAGCTGACTCTCCCTCCTATAGAAACCACAGACTGACAATAGCTTCTCAGTTATTGGTGAGTGTTTGTGCACTCCTGCCCAGGAGCAGAAGGAGAGAGAGCACGAGCAAGGAACTCAGGACCGCGAGGGGCGCACCCACACACTGAGACAATGGGGATGTTCTATCGGGAACTCACCAAGGCCGGCTGGCCTGGGTCTGAAAAAGCATGAGATAAAACCGGACTCGTTGAATATAGCGGACAATGAGGACTACTGAGAACTCAAGAACAATGGCAATGGGTTTTTGATCCTACTGCACGTACTGGCTTTGTGGGAGCCTAGGCAGTTTGGATGCTCACCTTACTAGACCTGGATGGAGGTGGGTGGTCCTTGAACTTCCCACAGGGCAGGGAACCCTGATTACTCT
>NW_026069256.1:5325-8538 GCF_014885135.2 Alexandromys fortis
TTTTTTGGTTTTTTTTCGAGACAGGGTTTCTCTGTGGCTTTGGAGCCTGTTCTGGAACTAGCTCTGTAGACCAGGCTGGTCTCGAACTCACAGAGATCCGCCTGCCTCTGCCTCCCGAGTGCTGGGATTAAAGGTGTGCGCCACCATCGCCCGGCTACTCAGACTGCTTTCTTACAGCACCCAGAATCACCAGCCCAGGGATGGCACCACCCACAATGGGCTGAGTCTTCCCATATCAATTATTACCATCATTAGGAACAGCAACAACAATAATAATAATAATGCAACACAGGTCAATCTAATGAAGGCATTTTCTCAGTTAAGGTTACCAATTAAGGCTATCCAATTGACTTTGGCTTGTGCCAAGCTGTTGTAAAATTAGCCAGCACATGGGTATAGAACTCGGGTTGTCAGGAAAGGAAGCAAACATCTTTACTTGCTGAGCCATCTTGAGAACCCCTAAGTTTTAGGGGTTAAGTTTTAGAAACCGAGGTGATAAACCCAGAGTAGCTACAACTACTCCAAAATGCACAGTAGAAGATTTTAGCTAGAATACTAGGTTATATCAGTTTCATATACCAAAAGAAAATGACCCCAGAATATGGCCATATAAATATGAATAAATAGAAGTAGAAAGGAAACATATGAAAAAAAAATGACTTACCACATGACTATATTGGAAAGTGATATTTTAAATGGCGGGGTAGTTTGAATTCATGCAACTAACAAAAATTAAGCACTACTGCTGAAAGATGAAGACACAAGCACCATGCATCCTGGATGTGGGGGGAACCTGGTAGAGGCTGTGAGGGAAGGTTTTGTCCTCGTGCTCTTCGAGCCAAGTCCACTTGCAGGGGAAGAGCACACGTGGGTCCCTAAGATCAGTGTGAGGAAGTGACCCAGAACAAGACACGTATCTGAATGCAGGGGGTGAGGCACTGCCTTCCAAAAACTCAGATCTGCTAATACGGTTGATTAAATGATAAATACACAAGTCGTTCATACATTCTATATGACTCCATCAAGAACAGTGTCTCCTTTTTTTTTTTCTTGTCATAGCAGATGATAGAAGAATCTATTAAGGCTCCGAGCTTCTAAGATGCACTTGTAGGGAGGAGTCAACAGGACTCCACACGGAGGAAGGAGGCGGTTCGGAAGATGGCTCAGCAGGTAGGGCACACATATGATGGCAACTCCTCAAAACTTTCCCCTGACCTCCACATGTGCACCGTGACACACGTACCCAAACACATATCACACACACACAACGATAATAAATCACACACACCCACAATAAGAAGTCACATATCACATGTATGCACACACAATAATAATAAATCACACATCACATGCACACACAGTGATAAGTCACACATTACATACACACACAATGATAAGTCGCACGCTACATGCACACTCACACAATGATAAGTCATACATCACATACACACACACAATGATAAGTCACATATCACATGTACATTAAGAGAAGAAGGAGAGAATTAAGGGGGTTACAGCCTTTGTGGTGTGTCCTGCTTTATGTATTTTTTAACTTTTCAAATTTTGTAGGTGTATGGTGTATGTGTGTACATTCATGTATGTGAACATGGGTGTACATGTGCCATGGCCTATGTATAAGGACAACAGCCCCAGGTGTTGGTCTTCAGTTCCTTCTTTAAGGCAAATTCTTTTGTTGACCCCTATGCATACACCAGGCTGCTATGGGACAATGGTCTGTACCCTGTCAATTGTATTTTAATAAAACGCTGATTGGCCAGTAGCCAGGCAGGAAGTATAGACAAAGCAACCAGGCAGGAAGTAGAGGCAGGGCAACGAGAATGCCGGGAAGAGGAAAGAGCAGTCTACAGTCATGACCCAGATGCAGAGGAAGCAGGATGTGACTTCCTCACCAAAACAGATACCAAGCCACGTGGCTAACATAGACAAGAATAATGGGCTAATTTAAGATGTAAGAATTAGTTAATAAGAAGCCTGAGCTAATGGGCCAGTCGGTTTATGGTTAATGTAGACAGACATCTGTGTATTTCTTTGGAACTGAATGGCTGCAGGGACCGGGTGGGACAGAAAACTCAGTCAACACCAGGCTTGCTGATGCTCAGGCTGATGGGAATTCTCTTGTATTTACCTCCAACCTCAGCACAAACACGCTGCGATCATCAGCCTACACTACATCGGACTTTTACACGGATTCAAGGATCTGACCTTGGGTCTGCATGCTTGCACAGCAAGTGCTTTATCTACTTAGCCATCTCGCCAACTCAACACGTCCTTCTTCTAAGACCCTTGCCCCCCACAAACACACACACACACCACTGGTAACATTACTTAATTCATCTGAAAGTGGGCCGCACATATTTAATCCCTGGCCCATCAATCCTGGAAGAAGAGAGCACATGGAGGGTTAGCACCACACGGAATATTCTCACAGCACCTGCTGCGAGCCAGGTGGGCTCTAAGTACTTCTGCCTGATTACCTCATTTCTCCATCACACTAATTTCATAAGACAGGGACGCCTGCTTCCTCCATCTCGCAGGCTGGTCAATGGAGGCAGAGGTGGATACGAGCTTAGCCAAAATGTGCGCAGAACCAGAGTTTAAACCCCTTCACCTCAGCTCCGGAGTCTGCCTCTTCCTTGCCCTACCCATCAACCAATCTCTCCCGGAAATGGAGTAGGAGAAAGTTCCCAGCACGTCCACAATGCCACCGAAACTGAGCCAGCACTGGCGGGGCTCTCCCTGAGTCTGCCCACCTATGCCTCTGACTCTTTATTGGAAATCTCACCCTCTACTTCCTGCCAGCTATTCCTTCCCGGCAGGCAGACCTGCATCTTCCATCTGTAGAAAAGCTTGCCTACATCCTAAAACTGACATGTTTAGACACCATGTGGCAGAGCTGTCCTGGGATAAAGAGGTTTGCAGACAGCCAGAGCCACATTTCTCTGAAGCTGGCAAATCTAGATTTGTTCTCTCGTGCCTGTGGCCCTCTAGACATCGCCAGCTGCTCTGTGGAGTCCCCATTCCACAATGTAGCAACCGTCCAGAATTCTGATGCATGCCCCTTCATTCTTCAAGGCAGCACCAGTGTGCAATACTGACATCCCTCTAGCAAGGCAGTTCCCAAAATATTCAAGCCAATATAACTGTGACTCATTGTAGTAATAAATTTTGCTGGGGGGGGGGGGGGGGGGGGGG
>NW_026069257.1:0-2884 GCF_014885135.2 Alexandromys fortis
CTCTCTGCAGGGCACCAAGCATACACATGACTCACAGACATCCGTTCAGGGATAGGCTGGTCCAAGGCTTTCCCTGAGGCTCTGCTATATGGCAAAGGGACACAGCTCCTCTAAAACCAGGAACGTGCTTGGTAGAGCCAGTAATGACCTGGGGCCAGGGCCTTGGGGCAGGACGTCAGATCCTGCCAACTGTATATTCCCACCTATAGGGCTGTGGGTGTCAGTCCAAAGCCTCTGTGAAGCTCTTGAGATGCCCTACAGTCCCCTTTGTGCAGCGTTGCTTCTTAGCTTCCTGCTGACTTCACCCGTAGTATAGAAGCTTCCACTGACTCTGTCCCATTATTCCCCTCCATGTGAGGAAGATGCTGTATTTCTTTCCTTCTTTTATTTATATTGTTATATGACTATTTGACTTTTTTTCAAGAGAGGGCCTCACTATATAGTCTGGTGGTTCTGGAACTCACTATGTAGGGACCAGGCCAGCCTCCAACTCAGAGATCCACCTGCCTCTGTCTCCCCAGTGCTGGGAATAAAGGCGTGTGTCACTACGCCCAACAATGCTGTATTTCTTTTTTTTTTTTTAAAAAAAAAAAAAAGACTTATTTCTTTTTATATGCNACCTGGATCCTCTGGAAGAGTAGCCAGTGCTCTTAACTGCTGAGCCATCTTTCCAGCCCCAGTGTTCTATTTTTTAATAAACTTGATCACTTGAGTCATCAGCTTGTGCAAGACCTCCAGACCCCAACTTCCCTATCTTCTCATCCTCTGCCCATCAACCCCTTAGGATCCTGTCACGGAAGAAGAAGGACCTGCTGGTCCAGGTCAGACGTCCATCAGACAAAACACCCACACACATAAAGAGTTCAGGCTATATATGGTAGCACATGCTGTTAATCCCAGCACCTGGGAGATAGAGGCAGGTGGATCTCTGTGAGTTTGAGGCTGGTCTGCTCTACATAGAGAAACAGTCTAAACAACAACAGGAACAACAAAAGAAACAAACAACAACAACAAAGATCTATGCTCTGGCAGGTAGGCAGAAGAGCAGGACTTTCCAGCCTGGTTACTACTGCCATGGAAGGGGGCCGGCGTGGGGTGGGGAAGGAGGCACTGGCTCCCATTCTTCCTTAGGAGATTCAGGCCCTAGAAGTAGGGCTCCCAGGAAGACTGGGGTGCTGCATCTCATTCTGTTTCCTGCTGCCAAACTCCTGGAGATGTGCAGAAGGCATCTGGGATGTTACCAGCTACCACACGAGAGAGAAACCGAGTGCGGGACGTGGGGCTGTCTCCGGGGATGGTTTGCAGGACGGTGGGTGTCCCTGACTCTGAAGCTCTGGGAAAGGAAAGCTGGTGGGCGTCGTGTAGGCCGAGGTTTAAAATAGGATGATGTGTGTGGGAACTACAAGAAGTGAGTTCAGATGATGACGAGGGCTTCGTCAGAAAGGAGAGAGGAGGAGTCAAGGGACTTGGAACAGACCCCAAGGCCTCGGGAGAAGAAGGAACAGTCACCGAGGCCCCGGCAAGGGTAGGAGCAGGAAGCCCTGCATACAGTCTGTTTCAGGAAGGGACCCAGGTTTCAAAGGCCTTGAAGGGATGGGCTGTTTGTGAGGGCCCAGCATGGGTGAGACAGGAGTAATAGCATCTTCACACCCTACCCCATCCATCCTGGTCCTAAAATTTAGTCATTAACACAGGACTTCCAGGGGGAGGGTGGACTGGGAGGATGTAGTGGGCTTATGGAGTGTAGATACAGAAGAAAGTCTTTTTGTCTTCTACCGAGCCACTTCTGACTACCACCCATCCCTCTGGAGTTTCCCTACTGGTGAGGAGGGAGTGGTGCCTAGGATCAGCAGGTTCATTTGCTTCCTGGAACCATTGTCTTGGGGACTCAGCTTCCTCCCAAAGCCCTGTCCATTTCTGTAGGATGCTGGGGATACATTGTCTCTTATAATGCTAATTTTTAGCTTTCATTAGTGTTAAGAGACATTTTTTTTTCTCTTTACACTGGCAAAACCGCCTTTAAAACCATTTCACTAGGTCAAGCTGTCTGAGGCTCTGTGCACCCATCTCTCCCCAGGATGCTTCTGCCCGGTGGCTGTTCTTCCTTACCAATCTAGACCCCAGCAGTGTGAGGACCGCGGGATGAAGACACAAAGAAAGATGGAAGAGCTCCTAGATGGGAAGTGAGAGGGGGCTGGGGGTGGCGGGAGAGTAGAGGCTTGCTGACTGGGGACCCATAATAGACAGGACGCGGCTCCTCACTAACCGGGACTTTTACAAGGCTCTTGGCCCGTCCCTGCTAGGACAATTCTTGTACTCTTGGAGAACAGACCCAGTCCTGGGACCTGAGCACAGCAGGCCCCCCCAAGAGATCATGAACTCCACATTTCACACATGTGGGAAGGTGTGTGCCTACACTTGTGCCTCAGGGCAAGTGATGCATGGGTGACCTGGAGGAAAGGGGAGAGACCAGCTCGACCTTGACAGATTCTTCTTGAAACCTCTCTGCCCGGTCACCCCCACAGCTGGAGCCTCACCTGCCAGGGCCAGCCAGAGCAGGGCAAGACAGGGGCCACTGTACCACCTCAGCGGAAGGCGATTCTCACAGGAGTCTGCCAGAGGGAAGAGCTCGGTTGTATAAACAGGATTCCTATGGGATTACAGCTGACCTTGCTCAACCGTTATTAGTCAGCCTCAAGGAAGAGTGTCTGCAGGGACAGCCTGGATCTTAGGTAGTCTGTCTCCACTGAGCAAACAGTCTCAGGAAGGAGTGAGCACAGGCCCCAGCTGGTTTTCCCATTTTGCGGGATCTCCATCCGTCGCTGTTTGAAAGGAGCATTCTCATCTGTTGAGGTCAGATTCTGCCTCTTTCTGCTCTCTCTCT
>NW_026069257.1:6258-8363 GCF_014885135.2 Alexandromys fortis
AAGCCTTGCAAACTCACCGCTGCATGGGAGCACACAGGCAAAATTTTCTGGAGGCACAGCAGTATGGGGACACTCTTGAGCTCAGAAAATACCCTAATTCTTCCAGCCTAATAGCAAATTAAATATCTCACCGCCCATCATGTCTACCCTTAGTCTCTTTTGTACATGTCTGATGATTTGTTTTTAATTCTATAAGCACTATATGAATCTACTGTCCTCTTGGAAATAATGAAGCATAGAAAACCCAACACACACACAAACCTGCCCACAGACCTCGTCACTCTTTAAAAAAATGAGTTCGTTTGTATTATGCATACAAGTGTTTTGCCTGTGTGGTATATATGTGCATCATATATGTTCAGTGCCCACAGATGTCAGAAGATATCAGATCCCCTGAAACTGTATGGTTGTAAGCCTCTATGTGGGTGCTGGAAACCAGACCAAGACCCTCTGTAGTAGTGGTCTCTCTAGACCCGCTCTCGCAGTTTGGGTTTCCAGAGCTTCATTTGGCATCTCTGTTTTACCCACACATGCGGTGTGTCTCATTCACAGTATCGAGGCTTGCCTTCCGTATCTATACAGACTGTATTCGAGCACACAGTGCAGCCTGCTTACATACTGTCATATAAATACTGTTTGAGGGTATGGAGGGTTTGTGAGCTTTGTTTGGTTGTTGTGGGAAGTTGCTGTTCTTTAGTGTTTGGATTTTGTTTGTTGTTGTTGTTGTTTTTAATTTTTCAAGACAGGGTTTCTCTGTGTAGCCTGGAACTCGCTCTGTAGACCAGGCTGGCCTTGAACTCAGAGATCCACCTGCCTCTGAGTCCCTAGTGCTGGGATTAAAGGCTTGCGCCACCACCCAGCTAGTGTTTGTTTTTTGAGGCACTGTCAAATCCTGTAGCTCAGGCTGCCTTGAATTCACTCTGTGTTCAAGACTGACCTTGAACTCCTGGCCCTCCTGCCTCCTCCTCCTCCTCCTCCTACTCCTCCTCCTCCTCCTCCTCCTCCTCCTCCTCCTCCTCCTCCTCTTCTTCTTCTTCTTCTTCTTCTTCTTCTTCTTCTTCTTCTTCTTCTCTGTTTTCTCTTCCTCCTCCTCCTCTTCCTCTTCCTCACACATTCTTCTCCCTGTTATTCAGCTTGCTTTGTAGAGATCTGTACTTCACTCCTTCTGGCCACTGCAATACATGGTTCCTGCCTCAAGGCAACTAGAAGTTCATCAAGAATGAACATAAAACACACATGTGAACATAAAACACACATGTGAACATAAAACACACATGTGAACATAAAACACACATGTGAACATAAAACACACATGTGAACATAAAACACTTTAACTCAACAGGCATTAGGAACCTCTGCAATAGACTCCGTAGGTGCCTGCCCAATATACCTTGGTCTGACTCTCAAGTCACCTGCAGTAACAAATGGACTCTCTCAGTACAGAACATGAGCTTCAAATATTAGGAACACTCCACTGTCATTTTGACGGTTGTTTGGAATGCCTGACTTGAACACCTGTGCATCAGACAGTCCTGCGGTATCTGGGATTTAACATTCCCTGGCAGGGGGAGTCCAATCCTTTGCTGATTAAAGTCTAGAGGAGCCATGAATATTCACTTTTCCTCCCTTGGTGGGCAGGATTTTGTTTGTTTGTTTTTGAGACAGGGTTTCCCTATATAGCCCTAGCTGTTCTGGAACTTGGATCAAACTCACGGAGATCCACCCACCTCTACCTGCTGAGCGAACCATCACATCCAGCCATCAGCAGGATTGATTCCCACATACACACAACAGTGGTCCTCATCAACATGCCCCGCCCCTTTCCTCCCTCCATCCTTACTTCAGGATTCCTTTTGGAAGCTGGGGAGGTGGCTCAGTGGATAAAACTCTTATCATGCAAGTATGCCAATGGGAGCGAGTTCAGGTCCCCAGCACAAGGGAAAGCCTGGGTGGGGACGGTTGTCCCCTGTCTTGGTGCTCAGGAGCTGGAGAGTGGATCCCCAGGGAAAGCTAGCTAGACTAGCCTAAACCACAAAACTCCAATTTTAGCAAAAGACCCTGCCTCGGCCAATAAAGTGGAGGGTAACTTAGTAAGACACTTTTTT
>NW_026069258.1:0-1603 GCF_014885135.2 Alexandromys fortis
GTGATCTGTAAGTTTTCCCCTTTAAATAAATAACACCCTATTAATCATAACTCCAAACTGGTGTGGCCTTGTTCGTGACTTAAGCCTTCACACAGCCATCCATAGGCCAGTCATAATTATAGTGCCAAAATTTTATATAATATATATATGAATGATACTATAAATTATAATAGAATAAATTTGACAATTAACTGCTAATTAATTACTAGCAATTAAATAACATGAAACTAATTACAAGAAAATAATTGTAGGGCCCAGATATTTAAGTATTTAAAAGGGAATCATATGTTATAATGCAGTGAGAAAATTGATAGTCCAACTTTTCCAGTGAGCAAATCATTTGGACAAAAATGCAGTTGCCCATGTTTTGTGACATACCTTTCCTGGAGATTCAACACACAAAGATGTGTACTCACCCCAGATAGGTAGACCAGAAGCAACCAAAGCATGGATACTATCAAAGTTCAACATGGTGAACCAACAAACTTTATTTAATTAGTTACAGAACTGTGGATGACAGATTATAAAAAGAGCAGAAATGACTCAAGGACAACTCCATCACCAAAGACCATACTAGTGTGGGAAATAACTCACAACACTGCACAGCCTACACACAGCACAACAGTTTGGAGAATGTACTTTCCAGACAGGACTCTGGAACCCAAGGTGGTTGATCTGAGCCTCCTCTGGGTGTTTTGGCTGCTTTTGAATATTCTAGGCAGCTCTGCTAGTCTCTTCTTCCAAGCGATTAGGCTTGTATGAGAATCTTCTTTGCCAACTTGGCCTGTCTGAGGTTGACTCTCAAGGAGTCTTTCTTGTTTACATACTCTTGGGGAGGGAAAGGTTAGCGAACCTGATCAGTATTTTCCCATCTCTAAAATATACTGTTGGCTCACCTCATTGTACATCTCCAGCCCTAAAACATCCCTTTGTTTCATTTTCCCTTTATAATCTGTGTCTTCAGAAATTCCCCTTCAAGGTGGAAGACTTTGACTTCAGAGAACACAAGAACATAAGAATTTACAGTGGTTAATACTGCATGGCTAGACTTGTATAAGTTCCAGCCACATGAAATAGAGGGGGACATTGGGCCAGAAAATAATACTACTAGACGAGTAGATATAGGCGTTTTATAGCTACTAGAAGAAGGATAGTTAATTTTCTTTGATAATGGACTCCTGGTAGACTAACCACATGCCAAAGCAAATACTTCAGGTTTTCTACAAGAGCTTTATATGCTCTTAACCACTGAGCAGCTTCTTCAGTACCTATAGGTTGTATTTTCTAAGATGGATGCATTTCAAATGCATTTTAAACTGTCCATACAAGTTATCATATTAAAAAACTGTGCTTTAATGGATGGAAATAGAACACACTATCCTGAGTGAGGTAACCCAGACCCAAAAAGATGAACTTGGGATGTACTCACTCATAATTGGTTTCTAGAGATAAATAAAGGTCAGTGAGTCTATAATTTGATCTCCTAAGAAGCTAAATAAGAAGGTGATCCCAAAGAAAAACATATAGCTATCCTCCTGATTATGGGAAGTAGACAAGATTGCTGGGCAAAAAATGGGATCATGGGGGAGGGGGGGGAGGGAGG
>NW_026069258.1:2291-3579 GCF_014885135.2 Alexandromys fortis
CATCCATTTGCATGCAAAATTCGAGAAGTCATTGTTTTTTACCGCAGCATAATACTCTAATGTGTATATATTCCACACTTTCTTCATCCATTCTTCCATTGAAGGGCATCTAGGTTGTTTCCAGGTTCTGGAAGGGGTTTTGATCCTACTTCATGTTCTGGCTTGGTGGGAGCCTAGCCAGTTTGGATGTTCACCTTCCTAGACATGGACGGAGGGGGGAGGACCTTGGACTTTCCACAGGGCAGGGAACCATGACTGCTCTTTGTATAGGAGAGAGAGGGGGAGAGGAGTGGGGGGAGGGGGAGAAGAGAGGGGGGAGAAGAGTGGGGGGAGGGGGAGGGAAATGGGAGGCTAGGAGGAGGCGGAAACCTTTTTTTTCTTATTCTCAATAAAATAAAAAAAAAGGAAAAATAAAATAAAATTGTCCTAATACACACTTCATTCACTCTCCTTTCTTCAAGGTTTTGGGTCTTTTCTTTTTATGTGTATAATCACCTTCTGACATAAAACAATTTCTGTCGCCAGAAATGCTGGCACAAGCCTTTAATCCCAGCAATCAGGAGGGAGAGGCAGAAGGATCTCTGTGAATTCAAGACCACTCTGTAGTCTACAGAGTGAGTTCCAGGATAGTTTCCATGCTACACAGAGAAACTCTGTCTTGAAAAAACAAAAGACAATAATTCCTGCAGCTGTCTTCTACTCATTCAGCATAACTATATTCTTCTAAATTATTTATATCATCAAACATCTTATATAATTCTATATTTACTAACAATCTTACGCCTCAACCCTATTCAATTATCACCCATTTATTGATTCCACCACAAAAATTCGCAAGGCTGTCTTTTATATAATCCTTTCAATCTGTTTTAATGCATTTGATCACTAAATCCATTCTTCACAAGGTTAATACTGATCTCTCCAAGAAGAAATCAATGCAACCAATAGCTAGTCACATATCATGCTACTGATTAATCAGCATTTAATGTTGCTGATAGCTTTCTTCCTCTAGAAATACTTTGATTTGATTTATGAAATATCACAATTTTGTTCATGCTTATCATATTCCAACCTCCTCCTACACTCTCTTCTTGCCTAACACTTACTTTTTTCCTAAACTCCAAATGAGGAATCGAGCAAGAGTTTATCCTTGGCCTTATATTTTAATCTTTATTCTCCACCCTTAGCTGACCCTGCACTGCCTTATTTGATTATATTACCTTGATATTGATAACTCACAGCTTCCCTCCTCGACCTTGTGCCTCCCTTGAACTCAGGAGTTATATAT
>NW_026069258.1:6849-8318 GCF_014885135.2 Alexandromys fortis
TCTTACTAGTCCCTACCTTAATATGGACTTTTTTTTCTAATTCTTAGCATAAACACTTATGTTCATGTCTAAAAGTTCACGTAAAGTTTTCTACTGTTATAATTTTAAAAATACTTAGGTACATTTGATGTATAAAACAACTGCATAATTTTCTTGTATAATATGATGAGCTTAGACATATGCATATACCATGAAACCATAACTACAATGAATATGGGAAATATGTGTGTTAGACAGATTTCTGTTGCTGCAACGAAGTATCTATAAAAATCAGCTTAAAGAGAATTTATTTTCCATTGTAGCAATAATGTTATATAGTAGATCCTCAAAACATATAATTTCCCAATATAAATGAATCCTTAGACCCATAAACAACAATTCCATCACCCACACTCTAGCTCTCTTTTAAGGCTACATTTCTTCCAATTTTAAAATTATATTCACAGGGATGAACATAAATATCCATGAACAGGTAAATGGATAATGTGGTTAATACATACAATGGAATATAATTCAGCATTACTTTCCTTTTTGATTCATTTCTGTCTCTTGTGTTCCAGTCCACAAGGAAACTTGCTGTTCCCAGTACATACTGAACCACATGTTACCTATTCCACTCTGCTATCCCATAGCACCCACATCTCTCACCTGGAGTAGTTACTGGATGGTAACTTGACAGACTCTTATATTGTAGTATTGTGGAACTGTCAACACAATGGCCAGAAAGATCAATCTACAACATAAGTAAAAAAATGTTCTCAAGTACTGTTGCTACCTTTAGAAATCATGTTTGTTCTGATGCCTGTATAAACAACATGATGTGAGTTATAATGAACAGAGCAACCAATGAGAACAGATACAGAGAACCATAGCCAAACATAATTAGAGACAGTGAAAGGCCTCAGAAGAGGGGAGGAAGGATTGAAGTAGCCAGAGGGGAAAAGGACACCAAACAACACGGCCCATAATGTCAGGTAAGCAGGGCACATAAGGCCTCACAAAGACTCACAAACACAGACCCTATATGGGTCTGAGTTAACTCCTTTGTGTAGACTCTATGGTTGTGTAGCTTGATGTTCTTGGGGGACCCCCAACAATGGGAATGGGGATGTCTCTGGTTCTTTTGCCTGTGCTTAGGACCCTTTCTTCAACGTTCTTGCCATATCCAGCTGTGATATGAGGGTTTTTGCTCAGTTTTACTGTATCTTGTTAGGCCATATTCCGTGGATATCCCTGGGAAGCCTGCTTTATTTAAAAGTGAAACAGAGAAGGAGTTGATAAGGGGTACAGTAAGATGGGGGAGTGATGTGGGATTTTCCTCTCTGTGCTATAATATCTTTGATTAATAAAGAACTACTTTGAGCCTATGGCCGGGCAAAACAAAACTAGGTCGGAAAAGCTATCATTTAAAAATAAATAAATAAAACAAAGTCTTTAAAGAGATAGAGTATAGTCCTAGATTAAAAGGA
>NW_026069259.1:0-2453 GCF_014885135.2 Alexandromys fortis
TTTTTTTTTTGAGACCAAAATTCTAATTATAACTGTAAATCATGCTTTGAATAGTAAATAAATGAAAAGAAACTGCTAAAAATCTTCTGACGAACTACTGTTAAACAGACTACCAGCATTTACTTGGTAGTGTGTTCGTATCTTCTATGATTTTTATTGTTTTTCCCATTTCCTCATCTATTGACTATTAAAATTCACCAAATGCCGCTATACAATTTTGCATTTCTATTTTCAGTTTTTGCTTTGGTTGTTTTTTGTTGCTTTGTTTTGTTTTGTTTGAGATAGGGTTTCTTTGTGTAACAGTCCTAGCTGTCCAGGAACTCACTTCATAGACCAGGTTAGCCTCAAACTCACCTGCCTCTGACTCTTGAATGTGGGGATTAAAGGCATGCACTATCACTTCCTGACCTATGTTTCTCTTTTTAATTCTATAATTTTTCCATCACATGCTTGCAGTTCTGTTATTAGGAGTATTCACCTTAGACAGCTGACTATTGAGGTTCACCTGTAAGTGCTCATGCTTTGTAATTAGTTTGCTGTTCTATAAACTACTATGGCATAAGGGAAAGACTTGTTAAACAATATTTGTTATCTAGGAATATGAATATCAGGAATATGGGAGTAGCACAAGTGAGTCTTCCTTTGTAATCAGTATATTTGATAAGTCCATAAGGATTGCAAGTCTCGACTTGACAAAATGGGTTCCAATGAAGATCAAGTGGTTGTTAGGAAGATCAGCCCTTTGCTAATTGTTGGACTGAGGGTGCTAATTTTTCTGGGGTTGATGGTTTGAAACCACCCTCGATTCCTAGTCTTGTGAACCTTTGCAAGACAAATGCATCCAAACCATGCAAACAGAGAAGAGCAGAGAAGCCTTAATAAAATACAAGTCAGCAACTTACCCATGGAAAACAAAATCTCATTACTTTGGCCTGTTCTATTAGTTCAAAGTCCCTCAGAATGGCTTTTTTATGCTAATTCGGAGGACATTACAAAAGATGTTAATTCTGAGATGCAGAGATCATTGCAAGGATAGGTCAAGAGAAAGCCACTACCTGATGACCTAATCTTTTATCTTTTTTTTTAATCTATGTCTGTCTTTAGTAATGATTTGGTTTTAAATTATATTTTACCTACTGATAACATAATCATTGTTTCTTTTCCATTCACTTTTCACATAGTTAAATTTATATTTAAAGTGTGTATTCTGCCCAAAACATATAAATATGATCCGCCATTTATTATTTCTTGTAATTTCTGTTTATTTGTAAAGTTATTTGTATATCATTTTAATATATTTAATAAAGAATCAAACTCAATACAGATGTGTTGGGTTTTTTTTGTACCTTTGAAACTCCTGTATAGTTAACATCCTGTCAGTGTTCACTAAAATTCCCTTCCAGTGTTATCTTTTCCCCCAAATTTCACTAATGTATTTTCATAATCTCAACTTGTTTAGTTCCTCCAAAAGAAGAAAAAAAATGAAAAGACAAAAGCTGTAACTAAATTCAAAACAGAGATGAGAAAGCACAGATGTCTCATTATTTCTGCTTATGATTGATTATACAGTATTTAAATATCATAATTACTTCTCGAGAAATTCAGATAACTGGCCATTTGAGGGGAATGTTTTGAGAAATGAAAAATCATATGACTTCACTAGCAATCAGTCAACATAAATATGTAAGTTGTGCTCTAAATATTACATTAGATAAAGATTTATTAATGTTTAATAACTTGCAATAATTTTTTGATTTTATGTTAATTTTGAGGCATACGATTCAAGTTTTAAAACTTGTGGAATAAACATCAAAAAGCAGTAAATGAGAATATAGAAGCAAAACTATGAAGCAAGTTGTGAGTTAAATAGTTAAAGGTGAAACTGACACTTCTGCTGCAGAATTAGGGCTTCTGTTAACTTGACATTGCAGTTTGAAAAAAGAAAAAAAAATTAAAAAAAAGAAAAGAAAAAAGAAAAAAAAATGAATGTGTGGTGTGCTTGGGCAGAAGATACCCTCAGATTGCAGATTGTAAAAGAACCCCCTTTATTTACATTTTCTTTCAATTTATCTCTAACTGAAGAACTAGTTTCTGAGGAAGATAATTGATGGATTTATCCATCACCATTCTGAATTTTTTTGATGTAACATCTTGAGATATTTTCCTTGGGCAAAATCATTGAGCGTAAAACTGGTCAATTCACAGAATTTCGTTATGTCTAGACTCCCAAACTAAATCATAGAAAGCAACAAAATTATACAAACCATGCTTGAACCTCTTCCATAATGATTCAGATAAATTGAAGATTGTCAAAAACAGTGATGTACTAGATAAAACATTTCTTGTTTGTAAGTAATGCTTGTTTTCATGTATTACTTAAATATATGTATCTCAACTTTTCAGTCTTATCTTTTCAGTTCTTACCTTTCCCTATCTACAGTTTTTTTTTTTTT
>NW_026069259.1:7858-8511 GCF_014885135.2 Alexandromys fortis
ATTAACTGTGTAAGTAAGAAAAATACACATTTTACATACAAGGTATGTAAATATAAAGTAGCTGGATTTTGTGATTCTGTATTAGCTTTCATAAATGCAGTCATAAAGGATGAACCCTAGTCTTTGAGATCAATATTTAATTGCATAGATTTACCATGTTGTCTTTGAAATGTAGACTGTTAGAAAAACCCTCCCTCCCTCCCTCCATTCCTTCCCCCACCTCTCTGTGTGCATTAAGAGAGATGAAAAATCTACTTGTTTGGTAGAGGTGCCTGTGAAATTTCAATATGGGAGAACATGAAGACTGTTAATTAATTATAAATGTCAGAAGAGATAATTGTGATAATGTAGAAATAATCTGTGAATGTGAGATGTCAAAGCTACGAGATTAGTAGAGATGACCAAAATAAAGCCCTTTATTATTAGAGTAATTATGAGCTTGATAATAATGAGGGGTAAGAACAGAAATACTGAAACATGATCAGGAAAGCATAATAACCTCAAAAACATGGTATGAGAGAAGTCCAGAGGAGAGGCTTTCTTTGTAAAAGAGGACTGAGATGTGGTAGTCAGTGTTGACTTTTCAAAAGTACATGATGGAAAACAAGAATATTAGCAAACTAAAGTTAACTGAAGGGAAAAAGGAAGTAGCC
>NW_026069260.1:0-1485 GCF_014885135.2 Alexandromys fortis
AAGTTCCTAGCACACAGATGGAGTCAGGGACCTCACCGAACTGTCCAGCTCAACACCATCCTTAGGTTTCATGTCCTCCACTGAAGCATCTGTCAGGGCAGAAAAAACAGAATGTCTCTTGACCAGAGTCTAGGGACCCCTAGCTTCCTGCCTTGCCCAGGTAGGGACAGAGAACCAGGGTTTAGATACACCTGGGTCTATAGTGTGAAGTTCAGACACAAACAGAAAAGACCCCAGAGCCTGTCCACTACCCCTGCAGTGCTGAGACCTCAGACATCTCCCTCCCTGGGACCCTCTTTCTCTCACAAAGGCTTTCTTCCTGGGTGGCAGCAGCTGGGTTGGATCTGGAAAGACAAGGGGATGTCAGTTGGCGGTGAGGTCTGTCTAGGAGGTGGGGATCTAGGTCTCTGGCCATGAGTTACCTCTTCTGGGAGCCCCTGTCTCTGGTTGCTGGCACTGCGGTTCCTGCAGGAAGCTGCAATTCTGTCTCTTCCTGGGCTGTAAGAGAGAGCAGAGTCTCGTCTAGGAGAAGAGGAAGCCTCTTCCCCAGGCACGTACAGGGAAGGAAGGAAAGAGCCTTTACAACATGGGTGAGTAAGCCAATGTAACAGGACAAGGTAAAGCTCACAGAATACCTGACATTGCACAGGTTCTGAGATCATGTTCTTTCCGATCTGAGATCTGCAAGTGTTTCTAAACGACCCACCCCAGTTTAAGGTTTCCCTGGGGTTGGTGTCCTGACCCCCTGCTTGGATGTTCACAGGGGAACTTATCACCACATGAGACATCACCACATGAGACCCAGGTCACCCAGACCGTACTCACCTTCCTTCCCGAATTTGCCCTGATGCTTTCGTCGGAGAAGAAGGAAGACAAGGATGAAGAGGAACAGGAGGAAGGCCACAGAAACTCCGAGCAGAGCCTGCAGATATCTTTCCAGTCCTGAGGCACAAGTGACACGAGTGGGGACTGCTGATGCTTGTCTGAGCACCTACTGTGTGGCAGGTGCTGTTGGACCTTTGCACTCATCATCTCCTCACAATCGTGCAGCGAGGAATTGTCTGTTTTTCCTTCCAGACAGTTCACCTGCCTCAAATCATGACTGTAAAGGGCAGAGCTGGGAGTTGAACCCAGGGACTCTGACTTCCAGCTCTTTTCTCTCTACCTAAGCTGAGTTTCATCCTAAATGCCCTGCCATGGCTCTGTGCCCCACCCTTGTACACGGCACCACCACTGTGGGGCAGACCGACTGCTGAACCAAGTTCTGGAGACCTCCTCTCTCACAGTAGAGGTGCAGCCGAGGTCAGACAGAAACTTAGACATGTGGCCCCCTTTATATTCAGAGAAACAGCAGTCAGTTCAGACCAGGAAGGGCTTGTTCAGCCAGCATCTTCAGAAGTAGATTTACCAAGCCCATAACTAGTTATTGCCCATCAGAACCCACCTCCCAATAGAGTCCTTATTAGCTCTCTGGGGCCTGCCTCC
>NW_026069260.1:5826-9313 GCF_014885135.2 Alexandromys fortis
ATCACCACATGAGACCCAGGTCACCCAGACCGTACTCACCTTCCTTCCCGAATTTGCCCTGATGCTTTCGTCGGAGAAGAAGGAAGACAAGGATGAAGAGGAACAGGAGGAAGGCCACAGAAACTCCGAGCAGAGCCTGCAGATATCTTTCCAGTCCTGAGGCACAAGTGACACGAGTGGGGACTGCTGATGCTTGTCTGAGCACCTACTGTGTGGCAGGTGCTGTTGGACCTTTGCACTCATCATCTCCTCACAATCGTGCAGCGAGGAATTGTCTGTTTTTCCTTCCAGACAGTTCACCTGCCTCAAATCATGACTGTAAAGGGCAGAGCTGGGAGTTGAACCCAGGGACTCTGACTTCCAGCTCTTTTCTCTCTACCTAAGCTGAGTTTCATCCTAAATGCCCTGCCATGGCTCTGTGCCCCACCCTTGTACACGGCACCACCACTGTGGGGCAGACCGACTGCTGAACCAAGTTCTGGAGACCTCCTCTCTCACAGTAGAGGTGCAGCCGAGGTCAGACAGAAACTTAGACATGTGGCCCCCTTTATATTCAGAGAAACAGCAGTCAGTTCAGACCAGGAAGGGCTTGTTCAGCCAGCATCTTCAGAAGTAGATTTACCAAGCCCATAACTAGTTATTGCCCATCAGAACCCACCTCCCAATAGAGTCCTTATTAGCTCTCTGGGGCCTGCCTCCATCCATGCAGGTGAGAGACTTGTTCTTAGGGTCTTAGAGGTAGGATGGACAGGCAATGTCCATCTCACCCACCTGACCCATCCTCCTGACTGAACCAGAACATGTTTCTCTGGATGCCACCTTCTGTACCCCAACCTCTAAGTCCTGGGCTTCTGGGGTCTGTTGGAGTATCTGCTTGCCTCCCTCCCTCCCAAGCTGAAGTGACAGAGAAATAAGGGCTTTGGAGATGGACATACTCCCTGCACTGAGGTGCCTGATACTCACCAGCTGAGGGTGGTGGGTTAGAGGCTTCAATGGGTCCTAGGAAACAGAACAATTGGAGGGTAAGGGCTAGATGCTAACCCAGGGACTTGCCTCTGCTCAATCATTTCCATCTGCCCTGCAAGATCTTCAAGATCCTCATGTTGTCTACCCCAAACCTAGATTGCAAGAGAGAATAGAGTGAACATTTCCTGAGGGATCCCTGCTGGTATCCACTTCTCTGGCGGGGAAACTGCCTTCTGACTAACCATTCTTATTGTCCCCTTAGTCCCCTCAAAGTTAAGAACTCTCCTAGGGTTTGGATTATGAATTAGCACGACAGTTGAGAATCTCTTCACCTGAGACAGTGAGCTCCACAGGGGCACTGGCATATGACAACAGGTAGACAGATGAGTCTTGAGAACCATAGCACCTGTATGTGCCTGAGAGGTCAGAGGTCACAGCACTCATGGTGAATTCTGCCTGGAACTCCTGAACTTGAGACTTTGGTTTTAGCCTCTGCGGTTGGTGTACTGCTCCTTCCTTGGACAGAATGAAAGTGTCCACTGTGTCTGCTGTCTTACACAACAGGGTCACATTGTCTCCAGAGTGTACCGTAGAGTTAGGCTTCACAGAGAGGGAAGGACGGACCTGAAACTGTCCTAAAGAAAAGAGAGATGATGAGAGGCTGCCTTCAATGTTCTGAGCTGACACATCACATCACCTGGATCTTCTGTGAACACCCAGGACTCTGTTTCTTTTCTTTTCCTGAGCCCCTCTCCTGCTCCCCTGTTTCTGTATCTATTCCCAAATAATATCCCTGTCCCTCATCCCAGCCATCACCTCCTTAATTCCCCAAAGAGAGCCCTAGTAGAAGTTAGGTGCCCGAGGGAATCTATTTAGTTCCTCACCTGTAATCAGGATGTCCAGGGGGTCACTGGATGCTGACCACTCAGAGGAGAGGTTGTGAGCACCATAGCATCTGTACCGGCCTCCAGTAGAGCTGCTCACAAAGCCCAGTGTGAAGTTGGCCATGTGGAGACCAGACTGAGTCAACTGGCCATCTTGCTGGATGAAGTCAGCTCCCTCCAATTTGTACAGGGCAAATCTGTCATATTTGATGTCAGAGCAACACTGCAGGGTGAGGCTCTTTCCAGGATCCAGGATATGGCCTTGGTGAGTCAGTAGGGAGGGCTTCTTAGACAGCCCTAGAGGAAGGTGACAGGTTAGTGATGGAGGAGCTGGTTTTTACCAAGGACTTATCCTCTCCCATCCTGCCCTGCCCATGTCACTGCTTCTACCCAGGGGTGGTCTCAGGCTCAGGAACCAGGCTCTTCCTTTCTTACTCTTTATCTGCAACTACCCAGTGGGGCACTTCCATGGCAAAGGGCATCGGGAATCAGATATGATTGGTCAATGATGGGAGTGACTCACCAGAGATGTGTATTTCCAGGGGGTCACTGGGTACTGACCACAACTGTGGGGTATGATTGTAGTAACCATAACATCTGAATGTCCCTTTGTGATCTGGTGTTACACGATCTATAGAGAACAAGGCTTGGTACCGCTTAGTACTGTGTATATACTGTGAGTCCACGGAGCTGAGGAACTTCTGATCTTCCTTGGTGAGAATGAACTTGTTATATCCCACCCATGAGACACATTGGAGAGTCATGTTCCCTCCTGAGGTCACCACAGGGCTGGGCAGGGCTGTCAGTCGGGGTTTAATCCTGTAGATTCCTAGGACAGAAGGCGGCAGACTGTTACATGTGCTCACACAGCCACAATGTTCTTCAGGGCTAGGCTGAGGGAGGGGAATACTCCTGAGAGCAGAGCCTGAGACCCTGCCTGTCCCCTCACCTGTCACCACCAGTTCCAGGGTGTCACTGCGCTCTGACCAGCCAGCCGAGCTGTAGTAGTAACAGCGATACTGCCCTGCATCTAGGTGGGTCACAGAAGGGATGGAGAACTTGGCCTTGTTCTCCGGCTTCTCTGGGGTCTGTGTACCCCAAGGTTTTTGTCTTCCCTCTTTATGGAGAGCATAGATTTCTGCCTCCAGAGTCCCCTGACACCAGATGTCCACGGGACTTCCTGAGGTGATCATAGATCCTGGCTCAGTCTTGATTTTGGGTTTATGGAGGGTCCCTGCAAGGAAGTAGGAGAGAAGGGGGTGAGTCTGTCTGACAGTGGCAGAAGGAAAGGCACTTTGGATGGCACTTCTCTTTTCATGTTTATTCTTCTGTCATACAGTAACCCCAACAACTTCACCTCCTCTCTCCCCAGATCCACTGCTCCATCACCCTTCAGAAAAGTGCAGCCTTCCCGTTGATATTAATGCAACATGACCTACCAGCATGCAATAAGACTAGTCACACACCCTCATGTGGAGGTGGACAACACAACCCAGTAGGAGGAAAAAGATCCCACATGTAGGTAAAAGTGTTAGAGACTTCCTCATTCTCGTTGTTATGAGCCTAACAAAATCTCCAAGCTAGCCAGTCAGTGGAATTAAGCCCCAGCACCAGGAGCTGGATGCACACAGATCTCT
>NW_026069260.1:13738-15219 GCF_014885135.2 Alexandromys fortis
ATTGACTGTCTGTAGATTTTTGAATGTGGTAACAGGCACGTAAGTTACCAATGTGTAGAGTTTGTTTGGTGAGTCCTCATCCTCATTACGTTTTCTGGATAAACGTACCCGGATACGATATGGAACATTCCTTATTCCTTTGGCACAGATGGCTTTATTGAGCCTGGTATCAATCCGCACATCTGGAGTCCCCATCTCCTTCATGGCAAATTTCCGGATTTCTTTGAGTGCCCTAGGAGCACGCTTCTTAAAGCCCACGCCATGGATGTGTTTGTGAATGTTGATGGTGTATTCTCGGGTCACCACCTCGTTGATGGCAGACCGGCCCTTCTTCTTCTCGCCACCCTTCTTTGCGGGAGCCATTCTGCCAGGCCCAAGCTGGAAAAAAGCATTTCTGGGGATCTTAAACCAAACCAGTTCCAGCATTGTTTGAATCTCTTGGGATGAGGTTGGTGTGGCCTCCCTTCTTGAGGCAATTAACTGCACAGGGCTGCAGGTATGGGCAGCATTTGTGGGCAGCAGTGCATGGCTTTGTCACTGCTGTGCTTGTGAATAAACTGGCAAAGGGATGGATCTTTGTTGCCAGCACACTGCTGTAGGACATCATACAGCCAATAGCCTTTGAGTTAACCGTCCACTGGGGCGTGGCCTCTTATACTATTTATGCAGATGTAAAGCATGCATTTGGCCTCTTTTTCTGGCTGTGGGATTTGGTTTCTGTTCTCCATTCAGGAGAGAATTCTGATTTGTGAGTCTACACCTAAATAAATAACTATTATTTCCAGTTCTGAGCTAGTGTGGGATTTAAGCGTCTTTCTTCACCACACAGGGGTAGAACCAGGGTAAGTGTGGGAGTGTTCTGTACTTTGCCGTTGCCCAGAGGGCAGCCATGCTCACTCAGGGGGCAGCAAATACCAGATGCTGCTAATCAGGTGGGATGCCTTCCTTGTCTTGGATCTGGGCCTTGACATCCTCTGTGGAGTCTCTGGGCTCAACTTCAAGGGTGATGGTCTTGCCTTTCAGGGCGTTTCCAAAGAGGTACATGTTAGTATTTGTTTGGTAACCTAGTTTAAGAGAACAAGAGCTCAGTAAATCATTTCGTTTCCTTTTACTTTTGATGCTAGGAGTAATGGTGGGGCCTTCAGTATTCTACTTCTCCTAAGCCACACCTGACACACCCACTCTATCATGTAATTTTCAATTTCTGATCTTTCAATTTTTTCATCTGCTATCCTTTCCTTATGATTATGAGCTTACTTATCTTTGTTGTTGTTTTAAGACAAGCTCTCTCTCTGGAGCCCTGGCTGTCCTGCAGCTGGTTATGTAGACCAGGCTGGGCTGGAACTCATAGAAATATTCATGCCTGTGTCTCAATTGTTTGTATTAAAGGTGTTGGCCACCAACCAGGTCATGGGTTTAACATCCCAATTGTTTCAAAATGTCATTTCAGTATGTATTGTGTTTTGATGGAGTCCACCATG
>NW_026069261.1:0-4876 GCF_014885135.2 Alexandromys fortis
TAGCCAATAAGAAACTGGACCTAGCCGGGCCAGGCAGTGTTTGAAAGAATACAGTTTCCGTGTAATTATTTCTGGGTATAAACTAGCCATGCGGGCGGCCGGGTGCCGGGGACGCAGCCCTGCCGCTCCTTATTTCAACAATAAGTAGTCTTTGTTCCAGTAAGCAACCTCCCACCCGTGTTCATGTGAGCAACCCTAATTAAACTCGGGGTAACAAAAGCACAACCCATGACTGTGCTGGAAGGAGGAGGGGGCACTGGAGAAGGGGGTGGAAAGAAGAAATGGTCCAGTGGGACTGTGATGAGGGAGGGCGTGGGGAATGACGATGACCAAGGTACATTGAAAATACATATGAAATTGTCAAAGAATAACAAAAGTATAGGAACAGTGACACGGGACAGGTTGGATGCAGGGAACAGCAAATGGAACGGAGTCTGGGCCGGGTGCAGCTATGATTCTGAACACAGACCCAGGAAGTTGGGAGATGCCCACCAGCCTCGACCCCCACTGACATGTTCCAGTCAGGTTTCTAGTGAGCCTGGCGCCTGCTGCATTCTCCCTGAGTCTGGTGTGGGATAAAAACCTGAATGTCTTCTGAGGAACTTGAAGACACAAGACCCGTAAAGACCCGACAAGGGCATGGTTATCTGGGCTGGTTTAAATCCTGTGCCCTTCAGAGACTCGGGTCTTCTGGGAGAGAGGCAGAACAGTAATCATGTCCGTCACAAGAGCTCAGGGAGAGTCAGATCATGGAGATGGGGTGGAAGGGATTCCGTCTCGCCTATGGCTGGATCTCCTCACAGTGATCCACTGGTTCTTTCTCAATATGGAGGAGGGACCCACAGCACATGGTGCAATGGTCATTTGGCCGGAGGAGTCCAGAGCAGGGTGGGTCTCTTTCTCCAGAGGCCTGCTGTTTCCCACATGTGCATAGGAGGCCTTATTCCCTAACACGCCAGTCAGCGAACGTCCTGCCAGTGTATTGCAGTAGCTTTACAGATCCAGGATCAGAAAGGTTGATTTTACAGTGCAGCCTTGGGCTCAAAGGGCCCTGTGGAGCTGTGCTAGTGCAGCTATGGACTAGCACAGTGGCCAGAAGTCATTAAAACAAAACAATTGTAAAAAGCCATGCTTAGTGAAGGAGTCACCCAGCTGTGCCCGGTCACGCTCACACAGACATGTACAATGTTGTCTGTTTCCCTGCTGATTCTCGCAGCTTAGGCATTAAAACCCATAACCGCTGAACTGTCTTAGCAGGTGATGGAGGAAGGTAATTGGTTAATTATAATAAACCAACTGCTTGGCCTCATAGCTTAGAACATAGGTGGGTGGAATAAACAGAATAGGATGCTGGGCGGAAGAGGAAGTGAGGTCAGACTCTGCTCTGCTCCTAGAGAGACCCGACAGCTCTGCTGGAGCAGAGACGCCATGCTCAACTCTCCCAGGATGGACAGAGGCTAGAATCTTCCCGGTAAGCGCACCTTGGGGTGCTTACATGCGTTATTAGAAATGGGCTAGTCCAGGTGCTAGAATTAGCCTATAAGGGCTAGAGTTCATGGGCCAAGCAGTTCTTAAATGAATACAGTTTGTGTGTTGTTATTTCGGGCATAAACTAGCCAAGCGGCCGGGGTGTTGGGGACGCAGCCCCGCCGCCGCTCATATTTCAACAAGCAGGCATGTGTTCATGTGTACCTTTCGGAAAATACCCCCTCTGCTGCCACCTTTCAGTGAGATGGGTCCTGTGGGTCCCACGCAGAGGCTGCCTCATCTCCCCCAAGACCACCCGATGCTCCTACGGCCTGCTTTGGAACCAGAGAATCCTGGGAAGATGAAGAGTGGATTTGGGCGAAGTTGACGAACCTGTGTTTCTTTTCCTTCTCCAGTGTCTCCCTGGAGGTGTGTACTCCAGAAACTGCTAAAAAGAAAGGCGGTGTGAAGGGGGAAGGCCACGCAATGGGCCCGGGAGATGCAGAATCCAAGCAGGAGGTGCTGAACATTGTTCACACAATCGGGCCCTTGACAGCAAGACTTCTTTTCTTGAAACATCGAGCGGAGCGTCCTGACACCTCTCGACATTAGGCTGCTCAAAGAGCCTCGTCAGGAGCGGCAACCAGGATGAGGCCTGCGTGTCACCTCCCACACTACCTCCAGAAGTTCTGACCTACAAAATGACCCACAGAGCACATGCCCCAAGGCGTGAGCTCAGCAGGCAAGTAAGTAGGAAGTGCACCTCCTCTCCAAGAGAAAGCAGACACGACTGACGTCAGCTTAAACAGTTATGTCCAGGTCTACTTCCTAGGATACCGGCGGCGCTATTTTAAGACGCACCGAAAGGTGCGTGAGGCCTTTGGGGAAGAAAGAGGAGGAAACTAGACATGCACACTTTAGCTCCTCCTGACTCCTCCAGCATCTCCTACACCGGTAGGGGCTCAACTTCTGCTGAGGAACCCAAGCACTGCTCTGTGTGCGAGCCTGCAGCAGGTGTTTGATGGACACAGCAACTGAAGACAAATGAAGACAAAAACTCGCTAGCTACTTAAGTGTTTGCTCCTCCGGAGAGAATGCAATAACATTTCCGAGAGAGCCAGGTGAGCTGACACATGGCTGTCTGAAATCCCAGCACTCCAGAGCCTGTACCAGGAAGGTTTCGATGAATTCCACCTCAGCCTACGCTACATAGTAAGTTCTAAGCTAGCCTGGGCTGTAGGGTGGGACCCTCCTCAGCAAAAAAATCCAATAAATGGAAAGGCATGATGTGGGATTCCCCTCTGACTGCTGCGAATATGTTTTATTACCATTGGTTAATAAAGAAGTCACTTTGGCCTTTGGCAGGGTAGAGTATAGGTCGGCGGGAAAACTAAACTGAATGCAGGGAGAAAGAAGGCGGAGTTAGGAAGACACCATGTAGCCACCCAAGAAGCAAGAGGTAACAAACCGTGAGCCTCGTGGTAAAATATAAAATAATAAAAATGGGTTAACTTAAAATGTAAGAGCTAGCTAGGAATATGACTGAGTCGTTGGGCAAAGAGTGTTGAAATTAATACAGATTTTGTGTGATTATTTGGGTCTGGGTGACCAGGAAATGAATGAACAGCAGTCTCCATTCACATTGGTACAGTGGCAGACACCTGTAACCCAGCATCCTGGAGGCCGAGGTAGGGTGATTATAACCAGTTTGGTCTAGATCGTGAGCACCCCTCTCTTAAAAAACAAAATAAACCAAAAAGTCCCTGCTGCCTGTCAGTTCCCCCAGCACTGTGCTCACTGGACCCCCTAGAACGCTCCGTAACCAGTGTTGCCAGGAGAGCAAATGAGTTAGCCTTGGCACAGACTCTTTGGTGAGGTTCACACTTGTGCTGAGTGTTCAAAGCTCAACATTCATTCTCATCCAGTCCTAAGGGAAGAAACTGTGGTCTGGAAAGTCAGGCTGTCTTCACTCTTTCTCTGCTCTTGTAGCAGCTCTACTGCCACCGAGGGAACCCCTCCTTTGTTGTGGTCTTTGTCTATCAGGACTCTCTGTTGTCTTTTACGTGGAACCAAGGTAACAGCAAACACCCTGGAAGATCACCGCCCGAGGCCAGGGTGGAGGCCTTTCTCATCGACGGAGGGGATTGGTTGACAGTTGTGGTCCTTCCCTCCTGTCTTGTTTTTAAGACCAGGTAATATTATAGTCGTGTTTTCTCGCTAGTGGCTCAAAATACAGAGTGCCTGGTGAGAACACGTTGGTAAACGCTGTTTCTTCAGGAAATGAAAGTCAGTTATAAAAGCAATCAGATGGGCAGTGTTATCTAAGAGCACTCAGTTGTGGAAGTGGAGACACGAATTATAGACCAAAGTTTAGTTGCTTTTGTACTTTGTTGGGCAGTTGAACCCAACTTGTTCAGTGGGGTAATCACCTTTGGCCAGAAAATTGATCACCTGATAGAAATCCATCAACTAAATCCAGAGCACTGGCGTCTGCCCCTGGGACAGTGCTGAGAAGGTGACGCGGGGTGATCTGGAAACTCAAAGACTGACCCTAGGAAAGAGAAAGCAGATGTGCAAACTGGTCTAAGAGGCATGCCCCTGGCACAACGTGGCTGTCACTCAAATCATTTTTTAAATCGTTCCTTAAGAATTGCCTTTGAGTGCTGACGGCTCCTGCATTTTTCTCTGTTTTTAAAATAGATTTGTACTAATTTTTTAGAATTTGAATGTCGATGAGTGTGTGTACACCATGCACATGTGTGGGTGCCTGCAGAGCCCCAAGAGTGGGTCAGATCCCTGGAACTGGACTTCACAGTTGTGAGCCACCATTTGATTGCTAGCAACCGAACTCTGGTCCTCTGCAAGAGCCATATGTGTTCTTGAGCGCTGAGCCATCTCCCTGGCCCCCCGTGGCTTCTGATGTTCTCAGAGGATGGACTTAACAGGAGGGATGACGGATGTTGCTTAGCAGTAAGCAGGAGAGGCCTTGGGTGCGGGCTGAGCGGATTTGTAGTCAGCACTGACGTTTGCCGGGAGTGAGGTCATGGGAAACTGGCGATTTGAAGCATTGGATCATTCATATTTTCATTCATTCATTCATCTCAGCAGCCAGTCATCTGGTCCCCGGAATGTGTGGTGAGAGCATTTAGGCGTCAGGCATGAAGTCAATATCTCTCCCCTCTTGCTTTAAATCTCAGATCTAGGTTAGTGATCACCATTTAAAAAAATAATAAAAGCCACATTGATAATTATCACAGTTCCCCAAGAGAAATTATGAAGGTTCTTAAATATCTGTAGTCTTAGCAAGTCAACATTGAACTTGGCATGGACCGAGATGCAGAACCTCTCATTTCAGAGGCATCCTTTGGTGCATGGTTCGGTAGTTCAGCTAGTTCATTCCTTCCCTCCC
>NW_026069261.1:5686-8482 GCF_014885135.2 Alexandromys fortis
CCTCCCTCCCTCCCTCCCTCCTTCCTTATGCCCTCCCTCCCTCCTTCCTTATGCCCTCCCTCCCTCCTTCCTTATGCCCTCCCTCCCTTCTCTGTCCTCCTCCTCCTCTTTTTAGACACTTCTTCATGAGAGACACCCAAGTGAGAATCTGTGATCTACACAGCATTCAAGCTCTGATTTGGGCTGAAACTCCAGTTTAGTAAGGCATCCAGGCTGCTTTGTAGACACAGAAACACCCCAGAAACGCCCCAGATGACAGATGGACAGGCAGAGGTGGTGCACACCTTTAATCCCAGCACCCAGGAGGCAGAGGCAGGTAGATTTCTGTGAGTTTGAGGCCAGCCTGAAGCTAGTTCCAGGACAGCTAGGACTGTTACACCGGGAAACCCTGTCTCAAAGAAACCAAAAACAGTGTGCTGATTATTAACTAGGACCTGAAACCCCAAGTTGCGAGTGCTGGGGGGAGGGGGCAGTTGTTCAAGATGGCCTCGAGGGACATTCCAGAGGGCATCAATTTCTAATACATATTCTAGAAGATCCCCAAAGGCAAGAGCTGTCTCAGCAGCCTTCCTGGTACCCCTACAGGTTTAGCTGCATTCTGCCTTAAGGTCTCCCACCTGTCTCAGTCAGAGAGAGACCTTCCCCTGCAGAGATTCTCCTGCTTCAGAGTCCGTCTGAGGATTACCATCCTTGTGCACATACCTGAAGACATTTTTATCAGCTTGCCCTCAGCACACAAGCAATGTGGAAATATCTCACTGGAGGGGGGGGGGAGAAAACCAACTTCAAAGGAGCTAGGGTTTTTTTTTGATTTTGGTCAAGGTGTCAGAGGCAGTTCAAGGCCACTTGGCCCTGCTGCTGTGGTGGCATTGTCAAACAGCTCCCAATAGTGCCTGAGGTAAATAACAATGTCTTTGGCTTTGAGGACCATTCAGATTGAAGCCGTACAAGAGAGACATTTTACCACAGCTTTGTACTTCTGTTAGCCATAAGTAATTTTCTCTTCTGCCACTGTTCCATCAGTGAGAGGTGGCGCCACAAATTTATTTACTTTTATTAACAGTGCATTGGTGTGCACACATATCTGCATGTATGAATGTGCATCTTGTGTGTGCAGTGCCCGCGGATGCCAAAAAAGGGCACCCATGCCTGGAACTGGAGTTAAAAATGGGTGTGAGATGCCCAATATGGGTGCTGGGGATTGACCCCAGGTTCTTGCAGGAGCAACAAGGGCTTTTAACTTCAGAGCCGTTTCTTTAGCCCTAGGGATGATGTGTTGTTTAGTTTATTTGTGAAGTTGACACAAGCTAGGGTCATCTACAAAGAGGGACCCTCATTTGGGAAGATGCATCATAGATTGGCCTCTGAGTAAACCCATGGGAGCATTTCTTGTGGGACAGCTCACTGGGGTGGTGATGTCCCTGGGCAGATGGTCCTGGGTCCTCCAGAAAAAGCCAAGCTGAGTGAGCCAGGAGGAGCGAGCCAGAAGCAGCGTCCTTCCATGGCTTCTGCTTTGCTCCCTGCCCAACTGCCCTAGTGACAGACTGTGACCGGAAGCTTGTAATGGGGAATAAACCTTTTCCTCCCCAAATTGCTTTTGGCCGTGGCGTCTTAGCACAGCAATGGGAAGGCTAGCTGGGACAGTGGTAGTGCGGTAGCGTATGTGACAGACAAATGCTTGGTCTTCCTCTGCAGAGCTCTCCGTACTCCCTTAAACTCTAGCCTTGAACTTACAGCCCACCTGCTCCCTTCTCTGCAGTGTCCAGGAACACAGGCCAGTGCCGCGAGGCCCAGCTAGGAGCTACACTAGATGAACGAATAACTAGCTATAGTTTGCTGCCCCACTGTGATTTTTATTAGATTTACATAGAAAACACAAGTTGGTTTTTTGGTTTTGTTTGTTTGTTTTTCTTGCTGGGCTATCCTCATCAGTGGGAATCATCTTCTGTTTTAATATCAGCTTTTGTCTGTTCCTTCTGGAAATCTTCAGGGTTCTGTGACCCCAACATTGATAGTCACCTTCCTGGGCTGCACTGGGCCCCTGGTGAGTGTGGCAGGGATCAGGGCATCCTGACTGGGAACTGAATGTGTGCCTTGGGTTCTGCTTCTGACTTACTGACGTAATCTGTGAGCCATATTTTTCCTCACTGGTGTCTAGAAAAAGCGTTAGGTGAGTGCTGCGTCTCCTGGACTAAATACCTCCGCACCGCGCATGGAGGCAGCATTCTGAGGGGGCAGCTGGACGTTTGACTTTGCCATTTCAACCCGCCTAGGAATAGGCGCCATTTATTAACATCTTGGAAACATAATTTCCTCTTGAATAAAGTTTCCGAATGTTAAGGTGGCCATACAAAAGGAAGTCTAAACTCCGCGCCCAATGGGACTAATTCTTAGCAGTTTCACGCGGTAGTGTGTCCCAAATGCTGCTGTATGAAGGCATGCAGAAACGGGAATAATTGGGATTACTTATCTGCTCTGTGCCTTCTGGGGGGGGGGATCAGATCTGTGGCCACCTGCCCTAGCACAGTGCAGGTGCTAATAGTAGCTCTTAAACATAGCCTGGTCGCAGCTGCGCATCTCTGTCTACAGTGCTCAACACCCCTAGACACGTAGTCAAAAAGTGGAGACTCACTGGGGGCCTCAAAGACACTATTATAAGAGCTTTTAAATTCAGGGGCTGGGTGTGGTGGTGCACACCTGTAATCCCAGCGTTTGGGAAGTGGAAGCAGAGGATTAAGAATTCACTGGGCTGTGGTGGCACACGCCTTTAATCCCAGCACTCTGGGGGGGGGGGGG